>NC_066515.1:6425146-6532646 GCF_024679095.1 Eriocheir sinensis
TTTGTAAGTTACTTGAATCATGAATATGTGAATAAGTAACAACAAAATAAAAGCGTTAACCTTAACTTCATTATCTTGAGTACATTTCAATCTTACATTATATCACCATAATCTGTTTGATCAATGCTATAAATATCCTATTTTAATCGTACTTTACCAGTCTCACGAAACCTACCTATTCCTATATAGTCTTGACATAAAGTACTTGTAAAAGTGTCATAGTCTGGCATGCCTAGGCCCCCCAAAAAAAAAAAAAAAAAATAACAAATGAATAAATAAATAGATAAACAAAAAAAAAATAAAGCATAAAACAAGAGCAATATGCCTTAACTATCTATACTAACCCCACTTCACCAACAAACTTGGCATGTTAAGTTAGGGATGTGTTCAGTAGGACAGGGCAGGTTTGGCATGGTTATGTTTAGTTATGTTAGGTGAGGAGAGGAGAGAAATGGTCTAATGAAACTATTCAGATACAGAATGATAAGGTATGTTCTGTTTGGAAGGTCAGTGGTTGTGTTATTATGCAAAAATACCCAACTGATTAGGTTAGGTTAGTTTGTAGTTAATTGAATCATGAACATGTGATTACCAACCTTGTTGCAGCTTCTGCCACTTCAGTCCACGCTTTCTCTTTCTCTTATCCTCAGAGGTGATACTCTTCCCATAACACCCTCTGATGATATGTCTGCGCTGTTTCTCCGGCCCGTAGATGTGCTCATTGTGGCAGATGACGTGGTTATGGTGCGGTAATTTCAGCAGAGCAAGTTGTAACGAAGGAGGGGAGATAAGGGTACTGACGAGTGACGAAGTAAAAGCAGCCTTTGAGGCTGCTTCTACTGCCACAAAACAATATTTTCTTGTGTTTGCCATTTATTATGTTTTTGTTGTACATTTGTACATGTTTTCTATCTGCAAACCTTTATTTCTTTATTTTTCTTTTGAAATAGTTACTTAATTCATGTCGGATGTTTACGTTTTGTACGGAGGCGTCCTTAGCAACGAGACCGCCATAAAGAAGAAGAAGAAGAAGATAATAGTAGCCAGATTTGCTAATACTTACACTCAAAGTTGACGAGGATAGCTATTCTCTTAATAAAGTGAAACTATTAACTTTGATTGTAACTTTAGGGGTAAAAGTTAATAGCTCGTAAGGATACGGGCCCTGAAATCATCTTAGGTTTTCACAGGAAGGTAGGAGTGGAAGGATGAAGATGGAGGACGAGGGGGAATGGCGAAAGGTCCGGTGAGAGGGTTGAATGGGTAAAATTTTCGTAATTTTAGGAAACTTCAGGAATATTACCGGGAATTTATTTAGGTGGGAATTTTGGATTTTATCTTATATCTCTCTTTTCATTATTTTAAGCAATTGACCTTTGAAGTTACTTTTATTCGGGAAAGTTTTGTTTGAATTTAACAACAGCTGCATGATTATCAATTGTTTTTTTGGGGGTAACATTATCGACCACTTTGAAGACCTTGATAAGATTGGTAACCTGCGTGTTAAGTTTTGTAAATGACTGATCACGTCAGGTCACGCCAGTACATGCTGATAACATGGCTGTTCTGAGTCTCTGTAACTCATCAGTGCCTGGCAGGGCAACAGACTGCAGAGGTAGAGTACTTCAGCTGCTCAAGTAGCTTTTCATGTGTAATTTTTCTTGTTATTGATTTAAAAGAAGCAACATCATAATTCCACACTCAAATATTGAGCACACCTTCCACACCATAACCACCATCACCATACTAAAACCGGCCGCCACATCCCAACTCATTCCAGCCCAAATGACCAACTCCATCTCCTCCTCCTCCTCCCTCTTCCGTCGCCCTTCACCTCAGGGTCGCCTCAGCAGCACTTAGACATCACCGATCACCTAATGTCCGTGGATAGAAGAGTGATGTACGGCTCTGCTGCTTCAACCAAACACTGCAACTTTCCAGGAGAAAAATATTATATAGCACCCACTACACCTGTTTCTGTCGTTAACGAGACACCCTCCCGGCACTTTCCTATTTCCAAAACCTTTCCTCCACCCCACCCCTTGTCTCCCTTGAAGTTTGAAGAACACGAGTCCCACGGGCATGGGTGAGTGAAACGGACGTGAGAGGTCCAGTGTTCTATTGGGATAAAAAAGGAGAGGGAGGCGGAATTAAAGACTAGGGGGCTGAAAAGAGGAGAATTAAGGAAAGAAGAGCGACAGGTTGAGGTGGGGAGTGCTTGAATCAGAAGAGGAAATAGATTGGTAGGGAAGGGAGTGAACTGAAGACCTCTGTAGCTCAAAAAAAGGGAAAGGGATAGAGGGTTGGGAAGGAGCTAAAGGTTATATATGAATGTGTACCCCTACCTCAATATTCATCCTCCACTCGTAAAAAAAAATTCGTGCAGAGGAAAGCACGCACAGATTAAGATCGCAGGCAGGAAGTAGGAAGATTGAGGGAATAGTGTTTCGAGGAAGAAAGAGGAATATGACGCAGGTGTGTGTGTGTGTGTGTGTGAGAGAGAGAGAGAGAGAGAGAGAGAGAGAGAGAGAGAGAGAGAGAAAAAACAGGAACGGTAATTAAAAGGGGAGGGAGGAAGGGAGGAGGAGGAGGAGGAGGAGGAGTTGGAGGTATAGGTTGAGCTGGAGGTGGAGGAGGAGAGGATAGGCGAATAAGCAAAAACAAAAGTTAATATATAATGAACAGGACAGTAAGTTGTATGTAATCAAGAAATACAGAAAACGTGAAAAGAGGAGTCTATTTCTGCATTTCTAAAAGATGTGATAATTTTTGATTGGAAGAAAGAACGAAATGTATGAAGTAAGATTAAAAGAGAAGGAGGAGTGCAGACATGGGTAGAGATGGGAGCGTAGGCGAATGAAGAGGGAAAGGAAAGCGGAGAACAGAAGGAAGGAAAGCAAAGAGGAAGCAAAGGCTGAGAGAAAAAAAAGGAAGGATGGGGAGAAGAAGGTCGAGGTGGAGAGGGAAGCGAAGGCGGAGACGTAGGAAGACTAGAAGTAATATGTGAAGAACGGAGGAAGAAAACGAGGGAGCGAGCGAAGGGAGAGAGAGGGAAAAAGAACGCGGATTCAGAAAGATGTGAAAGGGTTAAAGAAAGAAGACTGGATTAAGAAAGCTGGGGTTTTCAAGGTAAGGAGAGAGAACTAAAAGAGAAAGAGAAAAATGCAGGAAGGAGAACAGAAAGACGGAAAAGGGAGGAAGCAAGAAAAAAAATGGGAGAAATGAGGAGATAAGGTATGGAGAGAGGTGAGGAGGAAGAGAAGGAAGAAGAGGCAAGGCAGATGATGTTAGTGGGGCGCATTTCAAAGATTTCAAGGCACTATTTTAATTAGGCGCTGCCGTGGAACTAAAAATAGGGCTCAGAAACGAACCCGGGAGACTAAGAACACTACAAAAGGCTAAGAAGATGGCTTTGTAATGGAACACACTCTCAAAAGAGGCGGACGAGGAGATTGAGGAGGCTGTCGTGGAGGTAAAGGTGAATGTTGAGGAGGAGGAGGAGGATGCGAAGGAGAAGGAAGAGGAAGAGTGTGAAGAGATCACAGCATGGAAAGATGATGAAAAAGTAAGTTGTGTAGAAGGATAGGAGAAAAATAAATAATAAAGAAGACAGGAGGAAGGGAAATAAGGAGCGAGTTAAAAACGGAGGCGTGAGTAATAAAAGGAAAAGAGGTGAGAAAAGGTATATAGCTGCATGTAACGAAATCTAAAGAGCAGAAAGAGATGAAAGGAGAAGCAAAAGGGGGGAAGGTCATGGAGGCTTACGGGAAGGGACATTCTAGTTGAGGTCTGAGGGTGTGGCCGTTTGATGGTGAGGGGACGAGAGGGAGAGTGTTCGATGAGGGGTGTAAGTGGAGAGGAGAAAGAAGGGGGGACGAGGAAAAAAAGGAGGATGGCGATGAGGGGAGTCAATGGAGATACGAATAAGAGAGGAAGGAGGGGTGAAGCGGGTGTTGATGCGGGGAGTTAATGTAGAGTGGAAAAGAGGGAGCTGGGATCAAGCGGCTGTTGATGGGAAGAGTAAGTGTGGAGGGGAAAGAAAAAGAAGTGAGCTGTGGAATACGGAGATCGAGAGGGAATATAAAAAGGGAATCCAGAGAAAGATATTATGGAAAAGGAAATTAAAGAGAGATTACTAATGGAATGAACCTCAAATCAGGGAATCTCAAAATTAATGAAGCTGGCGGTGAGAAAAGGAAAACACAAATTGGATAAAATAATTATGAAAATTAATTATATCAATAAAAATTATTGAATATATCGAAGACATGATTTAGGCACATCAGAAACGGAGAAACGAAATAGTATAGACATTATATCCCAATCTGCAGAACCAATCAGCACCAATACGTGAAGAGAAGCCCAGCGAAGAATACCTCAACAACACACAACTCTAATCACGAAAATCTCAATACCGATCCCTCAAACCCAGGTCAAGGCAACCCTCCCCTCTCTCCTCGGCCTCCTAATCACGCCACGTAAGTGACCTTCGCTAATCACCACTCAGGCGGCCACTCAACATGCATCACCTGATATTAATCCCCCAATCCCGAGCCGCCGTGAGCACGAGTGGCAGGTTATCAGCGGCCCACCACCGCCAGAGGACACCGCTGAGCCGAGCACAACTTGAAAGCAGTGTAGTGCAACGGCCTCGATGCTGCTGCCGAGGCGAGGGGAGTGAAGACGTGCGGCGCGTTGCGAGGAGAGGAACATAAGAACATAAGAACATAAGAACGCAGGAGTCTCAAGAGGCCGGTAGGCCTGCATGAGGCAGCCCTTTGACCCTAAGCTCCTGTGTATCTAACCCCACCTAATATCGCTGTCCATGAATTTATCTAGTCTATTTTTAATGTGACAATTGTATTGGCACTCACCACATGACTGCAAGCCTATTCCACTCATCCACCACCCTGTTAGTAAACCAATTTTGCCTAAGTCCTGTTGAATCTGAATTTATCCAGTTTAAACACATTACTTCCTGTCCTACCGGTTCTCTTACCAACAAAACCTTATGAATGTCTCCCTTGTTAAAGCCCTTCATCCATTTATAAACCTCGATCATGTCTCCACGCACCCTTCGCGTTTCTAGAGAATGTAAATTTAACTGTTTGAGTCTTCCTCTTATGACAAGTTTCTCAACCCCTGAATCATCTTAGTCATCCTCCTCTGCACCGATTCTAACATTGTGATGTCCTTTCTATAGTAAGGTGACCAGCACTGAACCGCATAGTCAAGATGAGGTCTAACTAATGCTAAATATAGTTTGAGGAAGACTTCGGGCTTCTGCTTACGCTCCTTGAAATAAATCCCAGTACCATATTAGATCGATTTCTATCTTGAATGCATTGTGCCCTTGGACGGAGATCAGAGCTCACTAAGACCCCTAAATCCTCTCGCATCCATACCTGCTTATGAGAGTGTCATTACAATAGTTATGTGAGGGGTTGTTCCTACCACACTCAGAATACTGCACTTCCTCACATTGAACTCCATCTGCCATTTATCCGCCCAGTCATACAATCTGTTGAATTCACCCTGGAGAATACTAGCGTCCTGATCCGACTCAATTACTCTACCGATCTTGGTATCATCTGCAAATTTACTAACATCACTACTAACTCCTGTATCTAAGTCACTGATATAAATAATAAACAAAAGTGGACCTAATACTGAACCTCAGGGGACCCCACCGTAACACATCCCCAGTCAGATCTTTTACCATTGATTTACACTTTGCTTCCTATTGCTAAGCCACGCCTTGACCGAGTTCAAACTTTACTCTCTACCTGTGAGCCTGTTTTTTAATCAACTTGTGAGACTGTGTCGCGATGACAAACACACACACACACACACACACACACACACACACACACATATACACACACCTGACCTACCCAATATTAATTATTTACATCGTCTCTGGTTGGATGGACATGTCTCCCACCTGATATGCTGTCAAATACTTACACACACATAAACAAACAAACAGTTAAACAAACAAACACATACACACAAACAAACACAAATTATATAGTCCTTCTCCCTCCATCTATCATCTTGCGGCAGCCCTCTGTTTCGCTGGAGGTAGTGCGAATGATGGGCTGCGTTGGTGTTGTTGTTGTTATTGATGTTATTATATTTTGTGGTGGTGGTGGTGGTGGTGGTAGTGGTGGTGGTGGAGGTTTTGATGCTAATTAGTCAGCTGTGATAATTTGCTGAGATATTTTGTCTGCCGCCTCTCTTGGGGGCCTCGCGTGGCTATTATGCAGATTCTGGTTCTTGACATAAATCCTAAGAGCCGAATGTCGCTGCAAGCCAGCAACTTCAACACACACACAAACACACATGCGCGCATTCCCCATCCTGCACACTCCGATATTTCAGTGGATAAAGCGCTGCCCTGTCATGTTACGGTCTGTCAGGCTGAGGTTCCAGCCCGCTCAGACCGGTATTTCTCTGCTGGCAAGGCGTGGTTACTGTCCACCATTGAGCAAGATGGATGGGATCTGTGGCGTTTGACCGTCCGGGACATACCCAGAGATCGACTATAATGAACTTGGACCTTGGAAGCAATCATTTTGTGTGTTTTTTTTAAGCAATTATTTTGTGTGTTTTAAGTCCATCAGTAACTGTGCTGAAGACTAACATTAACGAGGTCTTTTATTAACGATTTAGGAATTTATTCTAAGATTTATTCGAGAGTTTACATGACATGTTAACCTGCTGCACACACACACACACACACACACACACACACACACACACACACACACACACACACACACACACTCACTCCTGACCTCACATAGGAATGACATGGTTGCTGGCGCTCCTCGGAGCAGCCCGGGTCAGGTGTTGATCTCCTAACCTTCGTCCATATTCTTCTTAATACTCTTCTCGTTATTAGTGTTAAGAGCTGTTCTAGACTAGGATACAATACAAAGGATTTATTCTGCCTGCGACGTGCCTCCACCCACCCTCCAGTGAACATGCCAGAATGGAAGGTCTCCATGCCTTCCGCGCTCTTGTGCTGCCTACACAATCGAGGAAAAGAACTTAGTCCAGTCCAATCCAGTCAGCCAAGATACTTGGGGTTACAAAAGACAACAAACTCTCATGGAAGGACCACGTCACCCAACTCATCAAATCCGCCACTTACAAACTCTATCTACTGCTGCAGCTCATGACCTGGGGACCCGAGCGTGAGCTGGCAGTGTATACACCACAATTATAAACACTCAAAGCTCACGTACGCCCCTCCAGTTTTGTCCTCCTCCCTTAATATCACACAATGCCGCCAACTGGAACAGTTTTAAAAACGTGGCTGCAGGATCAGTTTAGGCCTCAGCTACACCCCCTACCAAGACGCCCTCACCCTCACCACCCTCCAAGGGCGACACGCGACCTTGCTGCAGCGGTGTGCGATCAGTCTACTGAACCGCCCCACACACTCTGTGAGACGCTCCAACCGACTGGCTCTAATTCAGCCACGGACGGACTGCTACAAGAATAGCGCTGTGCCCTTGATGGTGAACAGCAAAAACTCAATATAAATTACTATCAAGAACCACTTTATTTTTGTAAATATTTCCACATAATAGTATTATTTTCCTTTCCTTTTTCTTATTAATTAGCAGTATTCATGGTATTGGTTTATGTCAACATATTCATCCACATACCGTATGTATATTTTCAGCCCTAAGGCTGCATTTGTTTCCCCAAAAGAACGTATTATTATTATTATTATTATTATTATTATTATTATTATTATTATTATTATTATTATTATTATTATTATTATATTTATTATTATTATTATTAGTAGTAGTAGTTGTAGTAGTAGTTTTACACACACTGTTTACCCCACTGCGTCACCTTAAGCATCAGGTGTGCCCCGTTCTTTCCCTAAGCCCGCGTCGCAGGTGTCAGTCTACTCGCGCCTAGGTGAACACTCCTTCCTGAAAATGGTGAGTGTTTAGCGTGGGATAAATACTGGCAAAACACAGCACCATTACCCTCCACCCCCCAACCACCATCACCGTATACACCGTATACACTGTAATTACACGAACGTTTTACTAACCTCAGCGTATACTTATTTTTTATTTACCCCACTCTTACTCTCCTGCCTGCCCCACCTGCTCTTCCACCATATCCATATATATATATATATATATATATATATATATATATATATATATATATATATATATATATATATATATATATATATATATATATATATATATATATATATATATACACTACACATGTATTAAAAAATGTGACGTCATAATTTTTTTAGGAACTATTATCATTCTGACTATGAATTTACACTGTCCTGCTCTAGCTGTGACAGCGCCTTGTTGGGCAAAAATACTGAGGTTTACGTGAATTTGTTTCGATTTCGTGGATTTTCATGCTGTTCTATATTCAGGCCACCCGCTTTCTTTTTACATTTTCTGACCCATTTGAACTACAGCACTACATTTTTTCTGTTACTATATAAGCTCTGGCATTATATTTTCACAACATATTTACCTATGATCTGTGTAACAATATTACCTATCATTACCAATATTTTACTGCAGGAAGTCTTCGTTGTTTTTTAGGAACTTGGGGCCGCAACAATGTACTCTTCATAATTCTGAACCAGTTCTGAAATGCGATACTTACCCATTACTTAACTAGTTTCCATAGCATTTAGCCAAGCATAATTTTTTATCAGTTTTCAGCCAAAACGTTATATTCGTCCCTCTTTATTCCCACTTAAAATCAACGGGGATCGAGAAGGGCGGGAGGTGAAGGAAGTGTGTCTTGACGAAGGCAGTAACTCAGCTAAGACAATAGCCGGCGGCGGCTGTGGCGTCATGACAGGGCCCCGAATGCTATCATTGGCAGGCAGCGGGCTGAGCCACACCACCACCCGAGCCACTCTATCCCAACACTTCCTACCCGAGCCGCACTATCCCGACACATCCTACCCGAGTCACACTATCCTAACACATCCTACCCGAGCCACACTATCCTGACACACCACCACCCGAACCACATTATCCAGGCATATCCTATCCGAGCCACACCACCTCAACACACCATCATCCGAGCCACACTACCCTGACACACCCCGACCAGGGCCACACTATCCTGACACATCCTACCCGAGCCATACTATCCTGACACAGCCCACCCGCGGCACACATTCCGTCAAAGCCTACCTGAACCTCACTGCCGAGCCATACTACCCAACTCACACCACCAGACACCACATTAACGCCACATATACCAAGCCGGGGAGGCGTGTGGACTTGCAGGCGTGGTGAGCCCGTGGACCGACTAGCTTCGTGTCCCACCGAGACACGCTGATTTTTTCAGCCATCACCAAATGGCGGATGGTATGCTGTCTAGATCTCCAATGAACCCTCCCTTCAGTGACTTCGTTAACGAGGAGCACCGGTTGGCAGCATGGACCAAGCAAATGTCATACATCACGGCAGCCACTATAAACAAAATTCGTCTGTGACACTAACGGGCTGGAGCCGTCCAAGAAGCCCCTCAAGTAAGCCTACTGGCGCTATAGGCGCAGAAAAAAATAAAAGCCACTCCACTCAAGCTCCACCAACTGAACCACAACACCAAAGCCACACATCTTCGTACATAATGATAATTATGTATACGTATTACACCAGTGTCCTCTATACCACCACTAGCTTGTTATATTTGCTACTTGATAAAAAACCTGCAGATGTGACAATTTCACATTTACTAAAACCATTTTCTTCAATGACTGACATCAACAACAAGAAGAACACCACCACCACAATCTCTATAGCTGCTGACATGGGCATTACTGTGTACCACCACCACCTCCACTATGATCACCACTACTACCGTCACCACCACCACCACAACCCCCTACATCACCACCACCACCACTGCCCCTGTTGACACAAATACACAAACACCACCACCAAGCCGTCCCATCTGCCGCCAAGATTAACATCACCACCAATAACACACTGCTCCTCCCACAACCACTATCATCGCCACCACTACCTGGGCCATTACCTCCATTAACGTAGACAATTTGCAACCAATTATCACCGCAACCACCTACCATCTGAGGCAAGTACAAACCGCCACCATCACCTCTACGACCATTACAACTACACGTTCTCCACATTTTTATCATCATTCCATCACCACCACGCCCCCCACTACCACCCGGACCACCAATACCACCACCACCATCACCTCTACGATCATTACAACTACACGTTCTCTCACATTTTTATCATCATTCCATCACCACCATCACCACCACTACCACCACTACCACCAATAACACCATCACCATCTTTCAGCTCACGTGACCCTAGTGACGTAACAAACAAACAAACAAAACAAAACAAAAAACACCGCCACGCCACATGGACCCGAAGCAAAACAAAAACACGCCACACAACCTCGCATTAAAATATATTAACATTACAATTTCGCCCACGCACAACCACACGTGAAACCAACGACAAACACCTTCCGTGTAATACAATAGACACTAAAGTAAAAAATGTTAAAAAAATACTATAATACCTTCTATAAACCGAGCTCGCCACAGACGCCAAAGTATATCACCAAACATGCACCGCCTGCAGCTAAATGACAGACCCCACGAAGACGCACTGCGGGTGGCGGTAGGAAAATATAAAGGTCTAAAAATAAACCGTTTCCTCCTTCCTCATAATGAATTCCAGGCGTCCTCCATGGGTGAGAAGAACAATCATTCATAAAGCAGATCGCGATGACTGCTTCCCAGGTTGGGTGTGTTTCAAAGGATGGACGCGACGCACCCTGACACACTCTAAGAAACCGGACAAAAGCTATCAGCATCGAACTATTCCTAAGAGCCAAAATAGAGGAGGAGAAGGAAGAGGGAGGAGAGAAAGAGCATGAAGAGGAAGATACGGCGCGACCTGTGTGATATGTTGTAGGCTCCATCACTCGCTCCTGCACCTCCTCCACCTCCGCCACCTCCCTGAGCCCCTAACACACGCCCTCACGCACGCCCTCCGCACGTAACACTTCGACTGACAATAACTGGAAACAGTACACGGTAAGATAACTCGTTCATCATATTAAGAGGCTAAACGTCACTCACTACTGCTGCTAAAAACAACCATATTCATACTAATATTTTCCTTGATTTTGTTGTTTCATTTGCTACTTCCGTCGTTTATTTGTCAGTATCTCTCTCTCTCTCTCTCTCTCTCTCTGCCATCTCTCTCTCTCTCTCTCTCTCTCTCTCTCTCGTCCGTAAATACACATACAATTAAGCGAACATCCACGAGTAAAAAAAAAAGCGGTACGATTGTGAAACACGACATAAGAGGTCATTAATTTAAGAGACTAGTATTAACAAAGAGAAAGGGAAAAGAGAGAGAGAGAGAGAGAGAGAGAGAGAGAGAGAGAGAGAGAGAGAGAGAGAGAGAGAGAGAGAGAGAGAGAGAGAGAGAGGTTCCCTGCTGGTCACCTTACGCTAGGATGGATATCAAATTGTTAGAATCGGTACAGAGAAGATGATTCAGGGGTTAAGAAACTTGCCAAACGAGGAAAGACTAAAACAATTAAACTTGCATTCTCTAGAAAGGCGAAGGGTGCGAGGTGACTTGGTAGAGGTTTATAATTGGATGAAGGGCTTTAATTAGGGGGACATTAATAAGGTTTTGATGGTAAGAGAACCGAGTAGGACACGTAGTAATGGGTTTAAACTGGATAAATTCAGATTCAACAGGGACATAGGTAAAAATTGGTCTACTAACAGAGTGATAGATGTGTGGAACAGGCTGAGCAGTCGTGTGGTGAGTGCCAATACAACTGTCACATTCAAAAATAGATTAGATAAATTCATGGACGGTGACATTGTATGGGATTAGATTCACAGAAAGTTATAGGTTCACAGGAGCTGACTTATACAGGCCTACCGGCCTCTTGCAGACTCCTACGTTCGTATGTTCTTATGAGAGAGAGAGAGAGAGAGAGAGAGAGAGAGAGAGAGAGAGAGAGAGAGAGAGAGAGAGAGAGAGAGAGAGAGAGAAAGAGAGAGAGAGAGCAGGAGGAGCTTGACAATGGCTGCAGATTGAACGTTCATCGCTTCAACGACCGACTCGCAGTACCCAGAGCCGCCAGGTAACGCAGCTAATTGCGAGTCACCTTGAATATCCGTCCGCCGGGATGAGCACAGTGAAGCTCAATTTGGAGTGTCGTGAGGGAGGACAATAACAGTGGACGAGACAAAAATTATGCATGTTAGATACTTGCTTAGGAATGCGTCTGCCTCCACTTTCTCTCCCTTCACCTCTATGCAACTTATCTCCCGTCTCTGCCCCCTGTCATTAATCTTTTTTTTCTTTATCAAATTTATTTTCTCTTATCTTTCCTTTTCTTATTTATTACTTTCTTTTACCTTCTTGCCCCGTTCTATTTTATGTATTTCACATTTCTTTTTTTAACTTAAAATTTTTACCACTCTCCTAATTTCCATTCCCCTAAGCTATAACTAACCTTACTCTCTCCCTTTCCCTCTTTCCCTCTCCTTCTCCCTCTTCTTCCCCCATGTCTCCTGTCCTTCAGCCTTCCGCGCCGCACTCACCTGCACCCCGCCCCACCTCGACCATCCCCACCTCACCCTCTCACATCCCATTACATAAGTTTCTTGTGTTATTCCATCGCTCCCACAGATGGATCGAAGTAATTTGTCTGTGTCTCAGGTGACGCCGCTGATTTAACACACACAATAACGGTCACACGAGGGAGGGTAGTGAGGCTAATGACGGAACACGTGTGATTGTTAATATGTTTGTTTGAGTGTGTGTGTGTGTGTGTGTGTGTGTGTGTGTGTGTGTGTGTGTGTGTAGGTTTTCTACGACTGCGCGAGACGTGACAGTGATGAAGTGTGTGAATATAAAAGCAATAGTATCAAATACATACGTGAAAAAAAACAATAAACACGCATATCTCACTGTGTGTGTGTGTGTGTGTGTGTGTGTGTGTGTGTGTGTGTGTTTGCGCGCGCGTGCACTTGTATATATAAGGGCGCGTGATTGTAAGAACGCCATCTACAGTACACCAACACCGCCCGAAGAAGTCATGCGCACAGTTATCACCAATCCAAGAGGCCTGTAGCAGTCACCGCTCAAACTGCGTGCTCCTTCCCCTCAGTGACGTTAAGAAAATGTGTGCTGCAGAAGCAGACCTCGTCAAGGCCTTTCACCAGATTCCAGTCCATCCTGACGACATACCGAAGACTGCCGTCATCACGCCCTTCGGTCTCTTTGAATACGTCTGAATGCAGTTTGAACTCATGAACGCGGCCCAGACGTTTCAACTATTCATCGACTAAGTTCTCCGCGGCTTACCCTTATGCTTCGCATACATAGACGATCTACTCCTTCCTAGCCCGGATGAAGCCTCTCACAAACAGCACCTTCACCAAGTTATCACCCGCTTGCAAGACTACGGAGTACAGATCAACGTGGACAAGTCTGAGCTCGGTGTTACTTCCCTCACCTTCCTTGGCCACACTGTTACTCCAGAGGGCATCGCTCCACTCAACTCGAGGACTGAAGCCATCCAGCAGTTCCCGAAGCCGTCCACCCAGCGCCAACTCAAGGAATTCCTGGGTATGGTTAACTTCTACAACCGCTTCGTCCCACACTGCTCTCTCATGCTCCAGCCCTTCTACACCATGGTGAAGCCCTGCAAGCGTGGCCAGTCTGTCACTCTCGTCTGGACTCCGGACGCTGACGTCGCCTTTCTCGCTGCTAAGAAGGCCCTCAGCGACACAGTCATGCTATCCTTCCCTGCCCGTGACGCGGAGATCTCCATAGCAACAGACGCCTCCGACTCTGGGACTGGTGCTGTCCTACAACAGTTCGTCGACAACGCCTGGAAGCCGATTGCATTCTTCCTTATAGGGCTTTAAGCTCTCCAAGTCTGAAGCCAAGTACAGCGCTTACGACCGGGAACTTCTCGCCATCTTCAAAGCTGTCAAACGTTTCCGCTACTTCATTGAAGGCCGTCGTTTTCACGTGTTCACCGACCACAAACCCCTCACTACTACCTTCCTGAGGAACAAAGACTCTTATATACCACGTCAACTTCGCCACATGGACTACATCTCGCAGTTCACCACTGACATCCGGCACACCAAAGGTGCAGACAACGCTCCAGCTGACGCCCTCTCCCACAACATTACCGCTTTGACGTCCTCTTCACTTGATTACGCCGCCATAGCCGCCAATCAGTCCTGAGACGCAGAGCTGGAGAAGCTTCTGGACAACCCGGCGCTTAAAGTGAAGAAAATCACACTCCCAGGCACCAAGGTCACTCTCTACGCTGACGTCTCCACGGCCACCGTTCTTCCCTACCTGCCACAGCGACACCGCTACCAGACCTTCCGTCAGCTTCACGACCTTTCTCACCCTGGCATTCGAGCCTCGCAGCGCCTGATGACGTCCCGCTTTATCTGGGAGGGAATTAACAAAGACGTCAGACTGTGGACCAAAACCTGCACCGACTGTCAAGCCTCCAAGGTGACGCGACACCTTCACGCCCGTCACGGAGAGGTTCGACCACGTCCACATAGACCTTGTAGGTCCCGCAGGCCACCGCTACATCCTCACCTGCGTGGATCGTTTCACACGCTGGCCCGAGGCCGCCCCCATCGCTGACATCACTACGGATGCCGTCGCCCACGCCTTCATCGCGGCGTCCCTCTCAGCCTCACCTCAGACCGCGGCGGCCAGTTCGAGGCTAACGTGTGGAACAAAGTTATGACCCTCCTCGGCATCCGCCGCTACAGAACGTCAAGCTATCACCCACAGGCTAACGGCATGGTCGAGCGCTTCCATCGGCAGCTGAAGTCCTCCCTCATGGCCTCCAAACAAAGGGAACAACTGGTCCTTGGCTCTCCCCTTGGTCCTCCTCGGCATCAGGTCCTCCGTAAAGGAAGACCTGCACCACTCCTCGGCTGAACTAGTTTACGGCACCAACCTCCGGCTCCCAGGCGAACTTGTAGCGCCCACACCTGACACCGCCCCCTGCGGCGTCCAGGACCTCGGAGGTGGATCATTGAAGTGTATGGGAGCGTCAGTGGAATGAAGATGATCAAGAAGAGAGGGAAGAGAATCAGCGGGTGAAGGATAAGGTATGGATTGGTAATAAAGGGGAGGAAGAGGAAAGAGACAGGAGAATGGTACTGGAAAGGAATGGAGGTTTACATATAAAACGGAAAAGGAGTGATTACAAATTGAGAAAGCAAAGAAAGGGGATAAAATGATAGAAAAAGAGACAGAAAGAGCGAAAGACAAAGAATAAAAGAGAAAGAGAAAAAGTGAAATTGATAATTGATAAGAGAAAGGAAGTGGTGAAGGTCGAGAAGTTTAAGCGGTGCGGCACGGTTCAAAGTGGAGTTATTTACTTAGTCGCTATTAAGATTACGAGAACTATTATTACATACTTTTTGATGTTATTAGTGATTTACGACCCCTCGCCCACACACACACACACACACACACACACACACACACACAGTCAAAGCATATCCCCTCTGAAAGTCAAGAGTAGAAAGTGGGGAAGAGTAAAGAGAAAGAAATGAGGAATAACACAGAAGTAATGGCCTCTTGTCTCTTACAGAGGCCACCTTTCACACTTGTACTGCCGTGTATCTCCCTTCCCTTCTCTTCTCTTCCCTTCCTTTCCTTCCCTTCCCTCCCGTTTCCTTGTACACTTCAGCGGCTCAGCGGGAACGGCTTAACTACCACCACCCCTTCCGTGATCCTTTCAACCCTCCCTTCCTATAAAAGCTTGCCCTCTCCCTTTCAAATTCTCTCTCTCTCTCGCTCTCTCTCTAATTAACGGGATGACTCGTTGCATGCCTTGCTCAGACCTATTTCCTTTTCTTTAACTCCTTTTATTTCCTCTTCCTCCTCCTCCTCCTTTTCCCATCCCTCTCCTTCTCCCCCTCCTCCTGTTCCCTATCATGTACGTCTCATTTATTCGTTCAGTGTTTTCTATGCTCTCTCTGGCCTCAATCCTCAGAAGGTTTATGGACCCGATGGAGTGCCTCCTATTGTCCTGAAAAATGTGCCTCCGTGCTGACAACCTGCCTGGTCAAACACTTTCGTCTCTGTCTTTCAACATCTACCTTTCCTTCCTGCTGGAAGTACGCCTACATACAGTCTGTGCCTAAGAGAGGTGACGTTGCAATCCCTCAAACTACCGTCCTTTAGCTTTACGTTTTATTTCTAAAGCTTTTGAATTAATTATCAATTAACTTAAAAATTCATAGGCATTTATACACTTCTGACCTTCTACTGCTCTACTGGTGATCTTGCCTTCCTAACTGACTGCTGGTCATCCTTTCTGATCTGTTTCGGTTAATCATTTGCTGTTACCTTAGACAACGTGAAAGCTTTTGACAGAGTCAGGCACAAATCTTTGCTTTCTAAGCTACAGTCCTATGGATTTCATCCCTTTCTCTGTACCTTTATCTCCAGTATCCTTTTTTGCCGTTTTATCTCTTCTGTGGTAGACGTTCACTGTTCTTCACATCAACCTATCAACAGTTGTGTCCCGCAGGGCTCTGCCCTGTCTCCAACTATCTTTCTGTTGCTTATAAATGATCTTCTTTCCAAAACATATCCACTAGTACGCAGATGACTCTACTTTGCATTATTCAATTTCTTTCAACAGAAGGCTCTCCCAACAGGAAGTACAAGATTTATAGACTGAAGGTTGCAGAACGCTTAACTTTTCTATAATTTCCGAATGGTACAAAAGGAACTTAGTGTCCTTCAATGCCTCAAAAACTCAGTTTCTCCACCAGGCAACTCGACACAATCTTCCAAATACCTATCCTCTATTCTTCGATAACACTCGGCTATCACCTTCTCCTACAATAAAAATCATCGGTCCATCCTTAACTCAAAATTTGAACTGAAAATCTTATCTTATTTTATCGGTGGAGTAGGTAGGAAGACACCAACCGAAACGGGCGTAAGCCACTCCCGGTGAGGTATATATGGGAAGCCAGGAAGGTGTTGAAGCCCTCCCAAGACCCCTCCCACGTCCTCACTATCCGTTTCCCTATGGTCTCATCAACACTTGAGAGTAGTTCAGTATGCTCTCTAAGAACAGATCCTCTCTCTTTCCACACCACACTACATTCACACAACACACACACCTTTTTCCAACATTTGGAATTCAAAATGGCACATCATAGCATTGCCTCGGAGTCTCCGCTTGGGGGGGGAGGACCACAAATTCCCCCAGTGAGGACTCCCCTTCTTGCTGCCGACTTGAAAGGTGTCTTGATAATTCCTCGAACCTCTTTCTTATCAATTTCTGTAACATTCGCGGTCTTTGTTCTAATTTTCATTCTGTGGAGCACCATCTCTCCTCCTCGAAACCTCACCTTCTCTTCCTCACCGAAACACAGGTTTCTGAGGCTAATGACAGCAATCTTTACTCTGTTCCTTCCTACTATCTCTATCTTAAATTTCAACCCAAAGCTGGATGTTGCGTCTACGTGCGCAACATCACTTGCTCTCGTGCCCACGACCTTGCCTCTTCAGAATTTTCCATCATATGGCTAAGACTTCATTGTCATCTTATTACTAAATGCATCTGTGCTGTTTATCTCTCACCTAACTCTACTAACTATATAAAATTCTTTGACTATTTGAACTCTAAAGTAGAGCACATCTTCACCCACTCTGCCTTCGCTGAAATCTCCATCTTAGGAGATGTCAAAGTTCACCACCAGCTTTAGCTTTCATCCTCTTTCACTGACCAGCCTGGTGAACAAGCCTACAACTTTGCTCTCTTCAACGATCTAGATTCTAGAGCAGTTTGTTGAGCACCCTACACGTATTCCCGGACGTCTTGGAGACATGCCTAACATACTAGACCTCTTCCTTACCTCTAACCTTTTTACTTACTCTGTCAAACTGTTCTCTCCGTTGGCCTCGTCCGATCACAACCTTATTTCTGTATCCTGTCCTATCACTCGCGTACATCCTCTGGACCCACCTTAGAGGCGATGCTTCTGGCATTTTGCTTCAGCTCGGTGGGACGACCTGAGGATGTACTTTTCTGATTTCCTGTGGAATGATTACTGCTTCCAGGAGAGACCCCTCTGTGTGTGCCCAGCGCATCACAGAGGTGATTGTCTCTGGAATGGAGGCATACATTCCACGTACTTTCTCTACTCCTCATGCTATAAAGCCTTGGTTTAATCATATTTGTTCTCGTGCTATTAAAGATAGAGAAGCAGCTCACAAAAGGTTCCTGAGCCTTCGCACCCCTACTAACTATGATCTTTACATTTCAGCCCGGAATCGTGCCAAATATATTCTCCAACTTACCAAAACCTCTTTCATCAACAGAAAATGTCAACACCTTGCTTTTTCTAATTCTTCCCGTGACTTCAGGCACCTAGCCCTCCTCTCCTTAACCTTGACGGAATACTGCCGTCTCATCTATCTCTAAAGCTGTACTCTTCGCTAAAAATTTCTGTATGAACTCCACCCTGGACGATTCTGGGCATATTTCTACTACTCATCTCCTCTCTGACTCCTTTATGCCTGTTATTAAGATTCTTCATAATGATGTTTTATATGCCCTCTCTGGCCTCAACTCTCAGAAAGTTTATGGACCTGATGGAGTGCCTCCTATTGTCCTTAAAAACTGTGCTTCCGTGCTGACACCCTGCCTGGTCAAACTCTTTCGTCTCTGCCTGTAAACATCTACCTTTCCTTCTTGCTGGAAGTATGCCTTTGTACAGCCTGTGCCTAAGAAGGGTGACCGTTCCAATCCCTCAAACTACCGCCCTATAGCTTTACTTTCCTGTCTATCTAAAGCTTTTGAATCAGTCCTTAACCGGAAGATTCAAAAGCACCGTTCCACTTCTAACCTTCTATCTGGTCGCCAGTATGGGTTCCGCAAGGGGCGTTCTACTGGCGATCTTCTTGCTCTCTTAACTGACTCTTGGTCATCCTCTTTTAGCCGCTTCGGTGAAACTTTCTCAATTGCGCTAGACATATCGAAAGCCTTCGATATAGTCTGGCACAAGTCTTTGCTTTCTAAACTGCCCTCTTTCGGATTATATCCCTCTCTCTGTTCCTTTATCTCCAGTTTCCTTTCCGGCCGTTCTATCTCTGCGGTGGTAGACGGTCACTGTTCTTCCCCTAAACCGTTCAACAGTGGTGTTCCACAGGGCTCTGTCCTATCACCCACTCTCTTCCTGTTATTCATCAATGATCTTCTTTCTATAACAAACTGTCCTGTCCACTCATACGCCGACGACTCCACTCTGCATTATTCAACTTCTTTCAATAGAAGAGCCTCTCAACAGGAAGTACACGACTCCAGAATGGAGGCTGCAGGACACTTAAGCTCAGACCTTGATATCATTTCCGATTGGGCGATAAAGAACCTTGTGTCTTTCAATGCCTCAAAAACTCAATTTCTCCACCTATCAATTCGACACAATCTTCCAAACACCTATGCCCTATTCTTCGACAATACTCAGCTGTCACCTTCTTAAACACTAAATATCCTCGGTCTATCCTTAACTCAAAATCTCAACTGGAAACTTCATATCTCCTCTCTCGCTAAATCAGCTTCCTCGAGGTTGGGGGTTCTGTATCGTCTCCGCCAGTTCTTCTCCCCCGCACAGTTGCTATTCATATACAGGGGCCTTGTCCGTCCTCGTATGGAGTATGCATCTCACGTGTGGGGGGGCTCCACTCACACAGCTCTTCTGGACAGAGTGGAGTCTAAGGCTCTTCGTCTCATCAGCTCTCCTCCTCCTACTGATAGTCTTCTACCTCTTAAATTCCATCGCGATGTTGCCTCTCTTTCTATCTTCTATCGATATTTCTACGCTGACTGTTCTTCTGAACTTGCTAACTGCAAGATAAGAGGGGGGCTCCCGCGGCCCCGCTGCACACGACTTTCTACTCATGCTCATCCCTATACTGTCCAAACCCCTTATGCAAGAGTTAACCAGCATCTTCACTCTTTCATCCCTCACGCTGGTAAACTCTGGAACAATCTTCCTTCATCTGTATTTCCTCCTGCCTACGACTGGAACTCTTTCAAGAGCTGGGTATCAGGACACCTCTCCCCTCGAAATTGACCTCTCCTTCGGCCACCTCTTTTGATTATTTTTTTTAGGAGCAGCGAGTAGCGGGCTTTTTTTTTTTTATTATTGTTTCCTTTTTTTGTGCCCTTGAGCTGTCTCCTTTGTTGTGAAAAAAAAAAAAAACCTCATTCATAGCAAATGTCAAAACCTTGCTTGCCCTAATTCTTTCAGAGACTTCTTGCATTTAAGCCAAAAATAGCTCCTCTAATTTCATTTCTTCTTCTTTCCCTCCTCTCCTTAGTCCCTGACGGCAGCATCGCCGTCTCATCTATCTTTAACGCTGAACTCTTCGCTCAAACGTTCTGTAACAACTCCACTCTGGACGATTCTGGGCATATTCCTCCTACTCATCCCCATCTGACTCCTTTATGCCTGTTATTAATATTCTTAATAACGATGTTTTCTATGCCCTCTCTGGCGTCAACTCTCAGAAGGTTTATGGACCTGATGGAGTGCCTCCTATTGTCCTTAATTAAAAACTGTGCCTCCGTGCTGACACCCTGCCTGGTCAAATTATTTCGCCTCTGCTTGTCAACATCTACCTTTCCTTCCTGTTGGAAGTACGCCTTCATACAGCCTGTGCCTAAGAAGGGTGACCGTTCCAATCCCTCAAACTACCGCCCTATAGCTTTACTTCCCTGTCTATCTAGGGCTTTTGAATCAATGTATGTGGGTGGGGGGTGAAGGGGGGGTAGGGGAGGCTCCACACACACAGCTCTCTCTCCTAGACAGAGTGGAGTCTAAGACTCTTCGTCTCATCAACTCCCCTCCTCTTACTTACAGTCTTCTACCTCATAATTTCCGCTGCCATGTTGCCTCTCTTTCCATCTTCTATCTATATTTTCATGCTGACTGCTCTTCTGAGCTTGCTAACTGCATGCCTCACCCCACTTCCGCGGCCCCGCTGCGCTCGACTGTCTACTCTAGCTCATCCCTATACTGTTCAAATCCCTTTTGCAAGAGTTAACCAACATCTTCATTCTTTCCTTTCACTGGTAAACTCTGGAACAGCCTTCCTCCATCTGTATTTCCTGCTGCCTTAGACATGACCTCAAGGAAGATGAGATAATCCAGACATCGCCCCACTTTTCGCTCTCTCTTTGAGCCACTCATCTATACTGGCTTTTTTAGGAACAGTGATTAGCGGGCTTTTTTTCTAATTTATTTTTTCCCTTGTGCTGCTGCCTTTATTGTAAATATAAAGTGTATATATTTATTTACGTAATTATGGGCCCCTACAACGCACAGTCGGGCTTACCGGTACCCAAGCGAGGATTGCCCATTAAATTCATTAGTGCACACACGCCTTTCCTAATATAATCTTCCCCTACATGAAGATAAATAAGTCGGGTTCAAGGGCAAGTGGTTCTCATACTCGCCTAGTTCTCTCTCATCGCGTTTAGTCTAATTTGACCTCACTTTCTCGTCCTTTTGCTCTTGCACCTCCTCCTGCTTTTCATCTATACCATTATCTTCAGGATTATGACCACTATCATGATATACGGTATCATTGGTTGTATATGAATTTCTTTAATGAAATTGGGATCACATGTTATGTTAGTGTTGATGGTGGAGTTAGTGGTGTTTAAGGTACCAATAATGATAGTACTACTACTACTACTACTACTACTACTACTATATATATATATATATATATATATATATATATATATATATATATATATATATCTATATATATATATATATATATATATATATATATATATATATATATATATATCAGAACCAGTGCCAATGCTATATTAACATTTCAGGGTTTTTTTTCCATTTCGTTATAAAATCATCACTTTCAACCTTTTGTAAAGAATAAACGCATTTGTTTGAATCAGCTATTTGTTAATCTCACGATGCTGTATTTATCATAATCAATAAATATAATTTATCTAAACCAGTGCATTATTTATGTTTCCCTATGTTTTAATTATTACCTTCATTAATACCTTATCATAACTTTACTGACAGCCACGAATAAAGTAGTTAATCATGTCTCCAAACGCGACTACCACATAACCATTACTTCAATAACCTCCCTCAGCTATCTGCATCAACTGCTCGACCCACACTTCAAAAACCCGCACCAGTGGTCGGCGCCACACAGACACCGCGGCCCTCCACACCTTGCTTGGTGGAATATTCGTGTTTCATACAAGAGATCGTCGAGCAACCCACCGCCGAGCTCAGCCGACCCGGCGAGCACCGCCGTAAAATGGGGAGAAGGAAGCTAGGCTACATTTCCTCCCACAAAGGGATTGCCGGCCCTCCACAAACGGACAAGTGGCGGTCCGCAATAGACCTTCGTTATTTTCTGAAAAACCTCACCGCCAACAGAGAGTCCTTCGACGCGCAACAGTCAAGGGACTTGTTTAGGAAAGCACTCTTGCCCCTCTCCTGGAAATAAAAACAAGTCAAGAGTTGAATGCAATATGCCAGCTGTAGAAGGGTCCGCAAATCCCCTCAAAGATTCGAGGCGACGGAAAGAACGGAATCCATAGCAGGGAAGGAGTTTATCAACCTCGATGCATTATTTTTTAACTTGAATGTAAAGCCGCTAAAGTGTATAAGATATATTATACAATAACGAAGTGGAATGCAGCTCCCAAACAACAAAGCGAAGCGCATTCCTGGAAAAATAAGTGACTACCACTGAAGGAATAGAGGAACTGTTATACTCTTAAAATTCCTACGCCCCATATAGATAGATATATATATATATATATATATATATATATATATATATATATATATATATATATATATATATATATATATATATATATATAAAAAATATTTTTACTGTTCTCAACCACACGCTGGGTATTAAAGCTCAGGGGGTGTTATTACAAACAGGATCTCTTCAGTGGAAACCAAACATATTGGTCGTTGAAAAGTAGCGAAAAGATTCACAAAGAAACAAATTCTCCTCTTCTTTACTCACTCCTATCCATTTCCTTTGCCTCCTTATCCTAATCACCCCCTAGTCTTAACCCTCCTCCTCATGATGATCCTGTCCTTCCTCTTGCTCCATTTCAAATGACCTTTCAGTACATTCTAAATTTTTATTCAGATAAAAAATAACTTCTAATACATACGTAGAAACTAAATACATTCCCTTGTTGGGAACGAAAATAGAAAATGTGATGAAAATATGCTTGTGTAGATACGGACCCAAAGGTAGAGTAAGAGGACGATTCTAAAGCTGAGAGGGAGGGTGTGAAGTATGTAGACTGATAAAGAAAAAGGAACGGGAAATGGAAAAGACACAATAAAAATCATTAACATTCGAAATCGTGTCAACATTTATGTTGGTAGATTTTCAAACGTTCCCTTGCACCGGCAGCGACGAATAAAGTGCATACTTCACTCTTTCCTCCACCCTTCTTCCTCCACCTTTCCCTGCCGCTTTCCTTCCACAAACACCTTCATGAGGCTTTTATCTCCAGGTGCAGAACAAACAAAGGCAATCATACGCAAGTTTTTCCCTCTTTTATTTTTTTCCGCGTAAACTCACTGGATAGATGAATTTACTTGCTGTTGAAAGTGAAAATAAACTTAAAATAGAGTAAACACGCTGAGAAAACTATATATAGCTTTCCAAAGAGGAGATAATAGAAGTTTGGAAGAGAGAGAGAGAGAGAGAGAGAGAGAGAGAGAGAGAGAGAGAGCGTATTGGGGGAAGGCTGCCAAGTATTTCTTATTTGGTATTGGTCAGCGAGATAAGTTTATCGAAAAAAAAACAATGGATAAAGGTTTACGCTTGAATGTTGTCGTTTATGAGAATCTTGACACTGCGAAGGAATGGAAGAGTGGAAATGAAACAACTGAAGGATTCATTGCTCTGTGTGTGTGTGTGTGTGTGTGTGTGTGTGTGTGTGTGTGTGTGTGTGTGTGTGTTCGCGCGTGCGTGCATGCGTGCGTGCATGCGTGCGCGCCCTCGCGTACGTGTGTGAGATCCACACTTCAATGTTCCTTTAAAAAAAAAAAAAAGTCCTGTGGTGAGTGGCCGGGGTTCTGGGTATTGGCAGGACAGTATCGGCTGAGTCACAGAGCCGCAACCCTTGCTAAGGTCGCGGCACTGCGACACAGTTTTTTTGCCGGATACGCTGCAGAAGACTCGCGAAAAAATCTGATTGATATACCAAGGCGGAGCAGTTTCACCCCAGTCATGAACAAGCCTAAGTAATATATGAAATCTACTATTCAATTATATTACGTAGTATACTATATTAAGACCTCATTTAGTGGCGGCGGTTGAGTGTTTTGGGCACATTACTGGAAGAGCAGGCACTGCCTGTGTCAATTCTAGAGTGTCGTAAAGTAGGTGCATATATATGACTAATCTGAGGTCAGCTTGTGGTATGAACTTAAAACGGCGTGTCTATAAAAACCTTCATGTCTGCAGCCTGAAGAAGACAAACAGAAGACACTCTACAGTCTTTAAAAGCTTCCTAACAACACCGATGTACTTCAAACGTTACTCATCTGCCCCACGCATAATCAGGCCTTCATTAACATAGCCTTAGTATACTACCGGAAGACGATGGAGAGATATCATAAAATGGATGAGAGGCGGTTTGGCTTGGGTAGGATTTGGAAATATTGAAGGGAAATGATGCCAAAGGTAAACTCAAAAAGAGGGGGAGGATGTGGATTAGGTGGGACGATAACAAACATCCATTACATCGTTTCCATTATATTGCAAATTTCCTCCCATACTCTAGCGAAAATAGATTTTTTTTTTTTCCTGCCCGCACTCCACACACATTATTCCCTCTTCCGTGCTATCCTGCAATGCCGTTGATGAGGATGACACAGGTGTTGACAACGTAGTAACTCAGGTATGGCAGGAAAAGGGAGGGGGAGGACAGACAGACAACTACCCTTACCCTTATATCTGCACTCACCCTTGTCACTTCTCTCTTTCTTCTCATTCACCCCTGTCACCCTGTCCAGTGCCCACTCCCTCTCTTTCCATCTTCATTTTCCCTAATCCTCTATCTGCATCCTTATCGTAGCGTCTCTTCGTTCTTGTCACCTCCTCTCCTGTCAAACCGTCACTTCAATAACCATCATCACATTCCTTCTTCACTCTCACCAACTTCCTCTTCCATCCCCTTCCATCCATCCCTTCTCCCTCTTCACCCTACCCACTCACTCGCCTTTCCCTGTACCCTCCAACACCCTCGTCCTCTCCCTCCCTACACACTGCCTTATTCTCCCTCACTCTGACCAATTTTCTCACTCCTTGCGTCTCCCTCTGTTCACACTCCCTCTCCCACCTCCACCCTGCTCCTTGTACCTCAATATCTCTTCGCCTCTGTCCAGCTCGGGAAGAGCGACAAGAGCCATTTCTATTTTGTATTACTCTTCCGTTACAGAGCAATCTCTCCCTCCTCTCCC
Organism: Eriocheir sinensis; assembly: GCF_024679095.1. NCBI lineage: Eukaryota > Metazoa > Arthropoda > Malacostraca > Decapoda > Varunidae > Eriocheir > Eriocheir sinensis. Next base: position 6,450,771 of record NC_066515.1, read on the forward strand.
ATCACCCTTTCCTCCCTTCCTCCCTACCCCTATCTTTGTTTGTGGCTGCCTTCCCTGATATACAAGTTCGTCTCTCGATAAAATCAGTTTCTTAATCACTGTTTCCCGCCAAAAACTGCAACGTAATCATCACCTCCACCCTCCTTTCCTATCCTTACTCCCTCCCCGCCATCACGGGAGAAACCCAGAAAAGCAGCGCCGTGCAAACGGTGCCGTGAGGGTGAAGGGCAACACTGCAGGGAAGGAGAGGAAAGGAGGAGAGGTATGGCGAGGCGAGGAATATGTGGCGCGGGTGTGGCTCTGCTTGGTGATGAGGGAAGTAAAGAAGGGTGTGGCTCTGCTTGGTAATGAGGGAAGTAATGAAGGGTGTGGCTCTGCTTGGTAATGAGGGAAGTAATGAAGGGTGTGGCTCTGCTTGGTAATGAGGGAAGTAATGAAGGGTGTGGCTCTGCTTGGTGATTAGGGGTTATGAAGAGTGTGTCTGTACTTGGTGATAGGGGTAATGATGGGTATGGTTGTGCTTGGTGATGAGGGTGCAATGAAGGGTGTGGCTGTGCTCGGTGATTCGGTGATAAGGGAGGTAATGAAGGGTGTAGCTGTGCTTGGTGATAAGGGTGCAATGAAGGGTGTGGCCGTTCTTGGTGATGAGGGGAGTAATGAAGGGTGTGGCTGTGCTCGTTGATGAGGCGAGTAATGAAGGGTGTTGCTGTGCTTGCTGATGAAAGGCAATGAAGGGTGTGGCTGTGCTTGGTGATGAGGGGAGTAATGAAGGGTGTGGCTGTGCTTGGTGATGAGGGGAGTAATGAAGGGTGTGGCTGTGCTTGGTGATGATGGGAGTAATGAAGGGTATGTCTCTGCTTGGTGATGAGGGGCAATAAAGGGTGTGGCTGTGCTTGGTGATGAGGGGGCAATGAAGGGTGTGGCTGTGCTTGGTGATGAGGGGCAATGAAGGGTGTGGCTGTGCTTGATGATGAGGGGCAGTGAAGGGTGTGGCTGTGCTTGGTGATGAGGGGCAATGAAGGGTGTGGCTGTGCTTGGTGATGAGGGGGCAATGAAGGGTGTGGCTGTGCTTGGTGATGAGGGTGCAATGAAGGGTGTGGCTCTGCTTGGTGATGAGGGGTGATGAAGGGTGTGGCTGTGTTTGGTGCTGAGGGGTAATGAAGGATGTGGTTGTGCTTGGTGATGAGGGGTGATGAATAGTGTGGCTGTGCTTGGTGCTGAGGTGAATGAAGGATGTGGTTGTGCTTGGTGATGAGGGGAGTAATGAAGGGTGTGGCTGTGCTTGGTGCTGAGGTGAATGAAGGATGTGGTTGTGCTTGGTGATGAGGGGCAATTAAGGGTGTGGCTGTGCTTGGTGATGAGGGGGCAATGAAGGGTGTGGCTGTGCTTGGTGATGAGGGGGCAATGAAGGGTGTGGCTGTGCTTGGTGATGAGAGCAATGAAGGGTGTGGCTATGCTTGGTGATGAGGGCAGTGAAGGGTGTGGCTGTGCTTGGTGATGAGGGGCAATGAAGGGTGTGGCTGTGCTTGGTGATAAGAGAGCAATGAAGGGGGTGGTTGTGCTTGGTGATGAGGGGCAATGAAGGGTGTGGCTGTGTTTGGTGATGAGGGGGCAGTGAAGGGTGTGGCTGTGCTTGGTGATGAGGGGAGTGATGAAAGGTGTGGCTCTGCTTGGTGATGAAGGGCAATGAAGGGTGTGGCTGAGCTTGGTGATGAGGGCAGTGAAGGGTGTGGCTGTGCTTGGTGATGAGGGGCAATGAAGGGTGTGGCTGTGCTTGGTGATGAGGGGCAATGAAGGGTGTGGCTGTGCTTGGTGATGTGGGGAAAATTAAGGGTGTGCCTGTGTTGGTGATGAGGGGGAAATGAAGGGTGTGGCTATGCTTGGTGATGAGGAGGCAATGAAGGGTGTGGCTGTGCTTGGTGATGAGGGGACAATGAAGGGTGTGGCTGTGCTTGGTGATGAGGGGTAATGAAGGGTGTGGCTGTGCTTGGTGATGAGCGGGCAATGAAGGATGTGGCTGTGCTTGTTGATGAGGGGGGCAATGAAGGGTGTGGCTGTGCTTGGTGCTGAGGGGTAATGAAGTATGTGGCTGTGCTTGGTGATGAGGGTGCAATGAAGGGTGTGGCTCTGCTTGGTGATGAGGGGAGTAATGAAGGATGTTGCTGTGCTTGGTGATGAGGGTGCAATGAAGGGCGTGGCTCTGCTTGGTGATGAGGGGAGTAACGAAGGATGTTGCTGTGCTTGGTGATGAGGGTAATGAAGGTGTGGCTGTGCTTGGTGATGGGGGGTAATGAAGGGTGTGGCTGTGCTTGGTGATGAGGGGTAATGAAGGGTGTGGCTGTGCTTGGTGATGAGGGGCAGTGAAGGGTGTGGCTGTGCATGGTGATGTGGTAATGAAGAGTGTGGCTGAGTTTGGTGATGGGGTAATGAAGGGTGTGGCTGTGCTTGGTGATGGGGGGTAATGAAGGGTGTGGCTGTGCTTGGTGATGAAGGGCATTGAAGGGTTTGGTTGTGCTTGGTGATGGGGGTAATGAAGGGTGTGGCTGTGCTTGGTGATGGGGGTAATGAAGGGTGTGGCTGTGCTTGGTGATGGGGGGTAATGAAGGGTGTGGCTGTGCTTGGTGATGAGGGGCAGTGAAGGGTGTGGCTGTGCTTGGTGATGGGGGTAATGAAGGGTGTGGCTGTGTTTGGTGATGAGGGGCAATGAAGGGTGTGGCTGTGCTTGGTGATGAGGGGCAATGAAGGGTGTGGCTGTGCTTGGTGATGAGAGGCAATGAAGGGTGTGGCTGTACTTGATGATGAGGGGTAATGAAAGGTGTTGCTGTGCTTGGTGATGAGGGGTAATGAGGGGTGTGGCGCCCTCCAAGTAATGGATATGGTATGGTGCTGGTGGTGAGGCACTGGTGCACGCATTAGTTGTGGTGTTGATGGTGGTGGTGGTGTTTGTGACGATGGTCTGTTTGGATGATGCAATGGTGGTGGAGCAGAAAGACAAGGTGTTGCCATATGACTATATGAGGGGATCTCAGTACGACAGGCGTAGTGTGCACCGACGCCTCCTCACCTGTACTATTCCAAAGCACCTGCCGATTAAAAGGTATAACAGCACAGGGGAAACATGCACGCACATACACTTACCTGATCAAAGGTGGTCTGTGTAGCAATGCGTGCTGGCAGTTGTAATGCGGGTTTCTTTTCCTCCTCTGTGCCCTGTGTCCTGTAGCCACAGACCTGAAGGTGAACAAATTAGGACTTATTTGCTGCAATCATAAAATAAAAGAAATGTAGTCAAGATTTGCTGGATTGAAATGTAAAAGTTTGCCATTCTTTAATCAGTAGATGCAACAGTTTTCTTTGAATTTCTTTCTCAGCATCTGTCTTGAAATCTATCATGTTGAATTTGTTTTTGTGGTGTCGTGGACGTATTCTCATTTATCATCCTTTTTTTCTGTTTTTGAACACACCATTAGCTAAGTATGCAATTCACAGATCTTCATGATAAAGCAAGTCAAGTTATATACTATTCCTAAGCTAATATTTGCAATAACAATCATTTACCGAATATAGAAATAATAAAACAAAATAAACACCACCAGCACAACGAAAACAACATATGAAAATGGAAATATGTATATAAGTAAAATGTTTCGTTGATAACATGAGTGCACACAAATGGCAACAGGAAAATAGAGAAAAAATCACTCGGTGCAAACTTTTTATATTTGCAATTTTTTTTTTTTTGGTAACGTGTGTGTGCGTGTGGATGAATTATTAAAAAAAAAAAAACAGGAGTATATAACAGAGTAAAAAACAAAATGCAAAAGAGAAGCAAAGACGAGGCATTACGTCTTCAGTGACAATGACTAATTCAATCACTCATAATTACAACAATGAAACATAAAATGCTCGATACGAAACAAGTGAGCCGCAATGCCACGAGAGAAAGAAAAGAAAGGGGGAGTGTTAAGAGTGATGCCGCTTATTTGTTAAAATTGTTTAAAGGCCGAGCCAAGAGTGTTCACCTGACGGGGCCAAGAATCACCAGTTGATGGGGCAGCTGCACTTGAAAAAGTGTTACAATGAAAAACAGTGGTTCTAAATTTCAAAATACCCGCTTTTTCCCTCTCTCCTTTTTTATTTAGCACTCATATTATTTTTTTTCTTTAGAAGTATCGTGCTCATAGCACACAACCAAATGCATTAAAACAAATCACCAGCATGACTGAGCCACATTCAGAACCGGTGGAGGATATTTTACGTGGCTACTTTTTTATTTTATTTTCATGACGAAACTCCGAATGACTTCCGTGATCCGAAAAAAATCATGTAACTTCCTTTTTTTTTGTTGTTGTTTGGTGAAGGCAGAGTGTATACGTCAAGAACACATTTAAAAGTGATAAGTGTGCGTGGACTGTTGTTGTACAGGAGTGATATATGACGGGAGAAATTAGCACAGTGTGTGTGTGTGTGTGTGTGTGTGTGTGTGTGTGTGTGTGTGTGTAGGAAGAAGAAGAAGAAGAAGAAAAAGAAGAAAAAAAAATATAAAAAAACAGAAAAAAATATAATAATAATAATAATAATAATAAGAAGAAGAATAAGAATAAGAATAAAAAGAATAATAAGAATAAGAATAAGAATAAGAAGAAGAAGAAGGTGAGTTTGGAAGGATGTAAAACCAAGGGGAGAGATAAAGAAGGAAGGAAAGAAAGACAACAAAGTTAAGAGAGGTGGAGAATTGTGGGAATACGAGAAGGAGGCAAAAGAGAAGGAGAAAGTTAGCGGATGGATATTGTAACACTTCATATATCGACAAAGAAAAAAATCTACAAAGAAATTTATTGACAGTATCAGAAACCAGGTTATTTTGGATTTTTTTTTCTTTTTCCCGAACTCTCCCTTGTTTATTTTCTCCTTTTATCCTTCCTTCGCTCCTTGATATTGCTTCCCTTCCTTCGACTTCTGAGATTATGGTATTAATGCAATAATAATGATAGGAACATACGAAAGCACATTGTAAGATTACTTTGGCTTCAATCGGTAGATCGTTATTTCTAGTTCCTGTGTTGGTTTGTAACTCAAAGAATTTAAAGTGGTCGACGTTATTGAACTTCTTCAGGTACTTGAAGACCTAAATTAAATCTCCACTTAAACGTTTCCTTTCCAGCGAAAAAAGTTTTAGCCCCCGAATCGTTCTTCATATGTTTGATATTTCATATGGTTGGAATAATTTTCGTACCGCGTCCCTAAACTATTTCCAGTAATTCAATATACTTCCTGCAATTAGGGGATCAGAACTGCACCGCATATTCGAGGTGAGGTCTTACCAGTGAATTATACAAGAATAACATTACTTCTGGCGGTACTCGATGTTCCTCGCTGTGAAACCAGGCATGGTATTGACTCTGTTATATGCTATTTTTAGTGTTTTGCATATTTCAGGTCGCTGTTGATGGAGACCTCAAGATCAGATTCCTCTTGCACGACCTGCAGATGTTTCCCATGCCTTTTGCATGAATGGTTACTATTTCTGGACCCAAAGTGCATGACTTTACACTTGTCAACGTTGCATGACACTTGCCACTTTTCAGACAATTAGATGAGCTGGTCAAGGTCCTTTTGGATGATATCACAATCGGCCGTCGTGAGCGTCCTTCCTTTCACTTTGGTGTCGTCAGTAAAGTTTGATAGGAAGGATTTCATCTCTCCCTCCTCTCCTTCACACTTACGACAGCACTGCTGTCTCATCTATCTCTAAGACTGAACTCTTTGCTCAAACATTCTGTAACAACTCCACTCTGGCCGATACTAGGCATATTCTTCCTACTCATCCCCCCTTTGACTCCTTTATGCCTGCTATTAAGATTCTTCGGAATGATGTTTTCCATGCCCTCTCTGGCCTCAATTCTCAGAAGGCTTAAGGACCTGATGGAGTGCCTCCTATTGATCTTAAAAACTGTGCTTCCGTGCTGACACCCGGCTGGTCAAACTCTTTCTCCTCTGCCTGTCAACATCTACCTTTCCTTCCAATTGGAAGTATGCTTTCATACAGCCTGTGCCTAAGAAGGGTGACCGCTCCAACCCCTCAAACTACCGCCCTATAGCTTTACTTTCCTGTCTATCTAAAGCTTGGAATCAATCCCTAACCGTAAGATTCAAAAGCACCTTTCTACTTCTGACCTTCTATCTGATCGCCAGGATGGGTTCCACAAGGGGCGCTCTACTGGCGATCTTCTTACTCTCATAACTGATTCTTGGTCATCCTCTCTTTGCCATTTCGGTGAAACTTTCCAGTTGCGCTAGACATATCGGAAGCTTTCGATATAGTCTGGCACAAGTCTTTGTTTTCTAAACTGCTCTCTTTCGGGTTCTATCCCTCTCGCTGTTTCTTTATCTTCAGTTTCCTTTCCGGCCGTTCTATTTCTGCTGTGGTAGACGGTCACTGTTCTTCCCCTAAACCTACGTATCAACAGTGGTGTTCCACAGGGCTCTGTCCTATCACCCACTCTCTTCCTGTTATTCATCAATGATCTTCTTCCCATAACAAACTGTCCTATCCACTCATACGCTAACGACTTCACTCTGCATTGTTCAACTTTTTTCAATAGAAGACCCTCTCAACAGGAATTACATGACTCCAGACTGGAGGCTGCAGAACGCTTGACCTCATACCTTGCTATCATTTCCGATTAGGGTAAAAGAAATATTGTGTCCTTCAATGCCTCAAAAACTCAATTTCTCCAACTATCAACTCGACATAATCTTCCAAACACCTATCCCCTATTCTTCGACAACACTCAGCTGTCACCTTCTTCAACACTAAATATCCTCCGTCTATCCTTAACTCAAAATCTTAACTGGAAACTTCACATCTTCTCTCTCACTAAATCAGCTTCCTCGAGGTTGGGCGTTCTGTATCGTCTCCGCCAGTTCTTCGCCCCCGCACAGTTGCTGTCCATATACAGGGGTCTTGTCCGCCCTCGTATTGAGTATGCATCTCACTAACACAGCTCCTCTTGACAGAGTGGAGTCTAAGGCTCTTCGTCTCATCAGCTCTCCTCCTCTTTCTGATAGTCTTCTACCTCTTAAATTACGCCGCCATGTTGCCTCGCTTTCTATCTTCTATCTATATCTTCACGCTGACTGCTCTTCTGAACTTGCTAATTGCATGCCTCCCCTCCTCCCGTGGCCCCGCCACTCACGGCTTTCTACTCATGCTCATCCCTATACTCTCCATACTCCTTATGCAAGAGTTAACCAGCATCTTCACTGTTTCATCCTTCACGCTGGTATACTCTGGAAAAATCTTCCTTCATTTGTATTTCCTCCTGCCTACGACTTGAACTCTTTCAAGAGGAGGGTATCAGGACACCTTTCCTCCCGAAATTAACCTCTCTTTCGGGCACTCCTCTGCATTCTTTTTAGGTGCAGTAAGTAGCGGGCATTTTTTTCATTATTGTTTTCTTTTTTTATGTCCTTGAACTGTATCCTTTGCTGCAATTTTTTTTTTTTTATGATATAGAGAATGGGTCCCAGAACTGACCCTTGCGGTACTCTATCAGTGCCTGGAAGCCACTCGGAAGCTTGACCGTTGAGTAGCACTCGTTGTTCTCAATCGGTAAGTGGTCGGACTGCTTCCTATACCTGCTGACTGTGGTTTCTTAAGAAGTTCGTGTGGTAGGAGGAGGAGGAGGAGAAAGATAAAGATGAAGAGAAGGAGAAGGAAGAGAAGCACAGCAAATGGGAAAAAGAGCATGAACGCAGCGACCCTGTTATAAAGCGTCGGCCAAGACGATGCAGAGAAGAGAAAGAGAAAAGTAAACTGTAAAGAAGAAATTACCGACTCAGAGCGGAGAAAATAAAGGGCGAGTAGAGGAGACAAAACATGATTGCACGTGGAAAACAAGGGAATGGGAGAACAAAATAAAAGGCAAAACCAGAAACTGTGACGGCTGGAATTGGAGGAGGAAAACAAACCACGCCGGTGAACAATGAAGCAAAGGAACGGGAATAAACGCTGTTAAAACACTCATATTCGACTTTTGTTTATCTCTCTCTTTTTGTGTGTGCATTCCCGTGTAGAGCTTTGTGTGCATGTATGAATGTGTGTGAATGTAAATAAATTGCTATACGTGTGTATCTTTGTTCGAATGCGTGTGAAGAAAACTGCGCTCACACACACACACACACACACACACACACACACACACACACACACACACACACACTCACTCACACACACACACACACACACACACACAAGCACACACACCCCAAAAAATCTAAACGGTTGAGAAATGTTCAAGCGATATTTATTTTAACTTACTACACACTATTATTCAATTAAAAAAAATTAAGGCCGGTGTGCGATTTACAGGTGAGGTGGGGTGGGGCGGGGCGGGGCGGGGCAGGGCTAATCTTAGGTGGAGGAAGAGGGGGGTACAGAGGGGGGGTAGGGGAAAGAGGGCAGTACGTGAGACCTTTGAACACCTGGACGAGGCAAGATGCAGCAAGACAATTCAACAATTACGATAAACACCTGCCCTCTCTAATTGCTGCCAGTAAATGATGTATTGAGGAATTTTCTTTTTTTTCATCAACCTGTTACTGTCATCAAAATGTAAATATTTTTACTGAAAATAGTTTTGAAATGCTCGTTTTATTTCAAATTATTGCTTTCCTTTTCACATATGGAAGCACAGCATTGGAATGAAACAACAATAAATGCAAATATAGACAGGTCCGTTGCTGCAGCAGGAAAGCGTCGCAGTAAATGGAAAAGCAGGCATCACACTAGACAATGATACTGTGATTTATTATTGTATCCTTTATTTTCTTTTTTTGCTAGCTTTTTTATGATTTTGGAGTAGTTCACGTGCTTCGTTGGCATCACTCATGCAACATTCAATGAAACCAGTGCAATGCATTACCAAATATCGTATAATGCAAAATTATACTAAATAATAATAGTTACAATTTAATGGTATAGACGCCAATAAAACAATGCCCCATTAAATTATTTTCGTTGTATTTATAAACTGTTGTTAAATGAATACAACATGGGAGAACGAAATGTAACTTCCTAATACTGACAAAACAATATATACAAAAAAACGATGATGTTTTAAATTAAAAATACAAATTGAGTATGCTTAGGTAAAAAACGCAAGAAATAATAATTCGTTGTAGAATCATAACCTTCCATCCAACTTATTAACAGTTAATTAATACTGCTTTGGCTCAGTATTTCTATCCCTTCACTAAATTTCATCTCCTTTCCCTACTGTTTCATATTTCATCATTGTTGATTATGGTGGTGGTGGCGGTGGTGGTGGTGGTTGTGTTTGTAGTTGTGGTTGTTATGGGGCAAAGGCATAGTAAAAAAATAAAGGGAGATTCGATTAGTTCAGTGTAGACACAAGACGCAGAAATGAGGCTAGGTTGCGTTACGCATAGTCTAAACTCTAAAGCATAAGCTCTTCATAATGTAATGTTGGGTGAGGCGTCAGCTGAAGCCGCAACAGTAAGGCTGTGTTTATCATTATTACCAGGACCTGCAACAAGAGGGTTACATAAAAAGTCGAAGGCGGAAGCAGCAGCAAAACGGAGTCGTTAGGACAGCATCCTCAGCAGTCAAGAAAGGATGGCGCCACTATTAATACTTGCCTGCACCAAGACAGGCTCGGGCCGACCGGTCACCAGGCCCCTCAAGTCTTCGACGTAAAAAAAAAAACTTCCCGGTACTCTCCATATTACTGGTAAGGGAGGGGGTTTCTCTCTCTCTCTCTCTCTCTCTCTCTCTCTCTCTCTCTCTCTCTCTCTCTCTCTCTCTCTCTCTCTCCCTTTCGAATGACGAATATACGGGGAGGGGTGGGAGGGAGGGTTGAAGAATAAAGGATCAAAAATCAATCACTAGAAGAAAGCCTATGCTGCAAGGAATAGAGGAAAAAGGATGTTATAGTAGGATATCAATGTATTACTATTATTATTTAATATCACCACGAATTAGGCATACAATTGTCAATGGAAAAAACCCACGACAGATAGATCACGCCACCTTATAGGAATGTCGTCCGTCAGTGTTTACCGTCTCAGTTTGTATACATCGCATTTCATAGTGCGTGGAGGTCACCTTGACATACGTGACCAATTGTAACAATTATTTTCCAACCTGTAACTCGTCACTCCTTCACCAGAGTCTGACTGACACACAACGGCAGTCGCTCTCGCTACGACGCTCCTTGTACATATAGGCTACGAATATATTCGCCTTAAGGAAGCTGAAGTCGTAATCAACACCCTTTAAACGCCCCCCGGTTACATTTGATTGACAGCGGTCCCCACCGCGCCTGTGCCTTCGCCAACTCGTTCTCCTCCAAGCTCCAAGCCACGAGAACTCACCAACAAACTACGGGGACAGGCGTAGAAGGAAGGAAGGAGTCACAAGCCAGCCGTCCGCGGCAACTCTACAGGCGTCAAGCTTACAAGCTCTCTACATTCGTCAAGCCTCGAGCCACCAACAGGCCTACGCAGCCGAAAGCGAGGGCCACAATCTACAAGCCGCCCCACCCGCTTCAAGCCACCACTGCTACGAGCACTGCAAGCCACTCACAGCTCACTCGAAGCCCTCCACGATACGCAGAAGAATTCACACCTTCGGACCTCCGCCCGCAGGAGGAGGCACGCCCCGTTGACCTTGGAACAACCCACATGCCCCTCGCACCACAGCGGGAGGCAACACCGCCGCTGCCGGGAGCATCGGCCCAAACCTCTTCCGGCAAACCATCAGCCAGGGCACCCACGGACATCTTCCGGTGACTGCAAGCAGTTACCACTACCGTTTCCTGCAAGGCGTCTTCTCAAGAGGTTACACACTCTAGTCTCCTTATCTGCCACCGCGGCCCATCTCACAATATAACAAGAACGCCGCAGCCGTCCTACGTCTGGCAGCAGTGTTCCGGCACAAGCCCACGGCCAGTCAAATCGCTAGGTCAGCAGTTTCCAGCAGCCATTACGAGTCCCCCGATGTCCGCCCTTCCCTCATCTCTCACCGCCGCTCCTGCCGCAGCCGAGGTCTTCCGACGCGACTCCAACGACTGGACGTACCCCAGGGCGTTGCCAACCTTCGCCCTCTCCACTACATCAGCTGATTAATCTTGGTATTTGTGGATGTTCCCTTCTGGTCAAAATATGCCGGCTCAGCTTATTTCAGTTTTCTTTCGAGCAAAGGCACGACCTTTTTTATATATGTGTTCCTAACACTGTTAATCAGTCATAATTGTGAGAGTAACGTTCATTCGCATACGATATTGATCCTTTCTTATTGTCTGCTAGCGGTAAAACTGTGAATTCCCTGAGCAAAGTTCATCTTCCTCATTGTGCCCTGGCTCCGTTTTTCTCTTCGCCGCTCGAGGGAAAACTAGCGCCTTTAAAGGCATACTCACTTAATTTTCTCCTGCCCAAAGACAAAACAGAAAACCGCATTTTTTTTTTTTTTAGAATTATTTTTTTCATATACCCATAACATTATGACATTTCATTATAGCCTTAAATTCTATTACGTCTAACTGGCACCTTGCTAGCCATTCTTTCTTGTGTTTTTTTAGGGTTTCGGCGCAGACTATTAATTCATACACGTTACGTTTATTGGTTAATATTTACAGCTATCAAAATATGCTCCTATGTTGTAACTGATTTACACCATAGTATGAACAAAGACACTCTCGCTAAACTCGGCGACACTTTTAAACATTTAACACAGACCACAGATGAAGAGGGTACGGAACACGATACAAAAACCGGTGAATTTACAAAGATAATCTTAGGTTCAAGCACTCATTATTCATCAATTACAGAGATCATTCACCCCCGGGTCCGTCGGAATACTTACAACCCACTCAAGGTTCAAGAACACCCTCACCATCAACCCCTCGCAACAGCCGCAGCATTGCAGGCACAAAGTAAGGCATCTCTCACCTGTAGCTTTTGCAAACAATCAGGACATTCTGAACATTTTTGCTTCGCGAAACATAGGGAATCAACATACTCAAGACAGGGCTCTGATAGGAGATCAGGAGGTTACAGGGGCGGGCATCATTCATCACACAGGAACCCTAGGCCGAGCCATCAGCGGAAGGCTGCCTTTTGCTTTGTCCACGGGAATTGTTTACATGATTCAGACAGTTGTTCTGCAATACAAAAGGCCAAGGAGGAACAGAAGTACAAGTCCTCGGCGGACAGTAAACCACACTCCTCCTCTTCTCAGAATATAAAGACATGACTTCGTGACAGCCCCAATGCGTACATCCAAGTGTCCCTTAAGGACGCTACTAATTGGGAGCAACTTGACTCTGTCATTGCCGCCTTGGGACGGACAAACATAATTGCCCTCCCTTGCAAAGTGGGCAAAATTTCACTCACCTTAGCGGTAGACACAGGTGCGACAGTCAATGTCATCTCAGACTGCGCTTACAGGTCACTGACACGACAGGCGAGAGGGGAAAATTGGCCGCTCCAAGAGAACGACCTGAATGTGATAGGCGTGACGGGCACCACTTTGGGAATCCTTGGGCGAGTACCACTAACAGTCAGCTTACATGAAAAATATGTCCCTTTCGAGATTTATTTTATGTCTCTAGCAGGTTTGCCTTACCTGTGGATGGGATCTTAGGATCAAACGCCATGAAAGACCTGCACATAACCATAAACCCTGACATCGCCTATGTCACCTGCAATGCCGCCCTCAGAGGAGGAAAATGACCAACCCACCACAGACTCAGGGTCTGCCACCGCCCAAGTGTCACCTCTTACGGTCAAACCACACGAAAACAGTGCAGACTTGTGGCGGACAGTAACGGCAGTCGTAGAAGGCCCTGAAATAGTTCCTGATCGTGCTGCAAAACTTGTTAAAATCCGGTTGCCTAACGCCCCTCCAACGGGCACCGATGTGTGTATCGACGGAGCTCCTCACATACACCGCGTGACGGTGGAAGTGACTCTCGCGACAGTCAAGGAGGGAGGTATTGCAGAGGCATTGGTAATAAACACGTCTGGATCCCCAGTATCCTGAAAACACGGTGTTAGATTATGCCAGTGTCTAGTGTATGGGATAAATGTCGCCCCGGAACAAGCTGAATACCCTTCAGCCTAAGTCTCAGGCATAACCTCAGCGTGTCAGGCTTCTCCTGAACAAGACACAGCTAATTTAGAGGCATTCCTAAAAGTTGCACACTATTCCGAAATTAAGCCAACCTTAGTCCAGCTACTGGAACATTATAGTGGGGCGCTTGCTCTACCAGGCGAGCCGCTTGGAGTTACGCAGTGTGCTGAACACCACATTAAGTTAAAACCCAATACCAATCCTGTATATATCAATGCGTACAAACTCCCCCACAGTCAGAGGGAGGTTGTGCAACAACTTATCTCTGAAATGTTAGAACAAGGCGTCAGCAAAGATTCGAATTCCCCGTAGAATTCACCCTTGTTTCTGGTTCCAAAGAAAGACGGTTCTTATCGTCCTGTGATTGATTTCCGGCGTGTGAACACCGCGACCGTGGATGATCATTTTCCTCTTCCCGTTCTTAGATATCTTCTGATGTGTCTCGGTAGAGGAAATAAAGTCTTTACGAGTCTTGATCTGGTCAGTGGCTACTGGCAACTGCCCATGGCCCCCGAGTCACGTGAAATAACGGCTTTCAGCACGCCTCATGGCCACTATGAGTGGACGAGGATGCCGTTCGGGCTCAAAGGAGCTCCCTTGACCTTCCAAAGAACAATGAACAGTATTTTTGGTGACTTGCTGGGCAACTCTGTCTATGTGTATTTAGACGACATCATCATAGCAAGTAAAGACGTGCATGCACACATGGAAACACTAAAAGCAGTCCTACACAGACTTCAAGAGGTCGGATTAAAGCTCTAAATCACCAAATGTGATTTTTTAAAGCCTCGGATCAAGTTCTTGGGGCATGTCGTGGACGAATTCGGCATCCACACAGTGGACAACAAAATAAAAGCTATTGCCGAGTTCCCTCAGCCAACGTCTGCGGACAAGGTACGGTCTTTCTTGGGTGTCGCAGGTTATTACAGGCCTTTCATAAAGGACTTTGCAGCACGCACGAGTCCCCTAACCCATCTATTAAAGAAAGACGTACCATTTCAGTGGCTCCCAGCTCAACAAACGAGCTTTGAGGATTTAAAGAAAGCGCTCACACAGGCTCCAGTCCTTGTCTTTCCGGATTTCAAGGACCCCTTTCAGCTTTGTACCGACGCTTCGGCTAGTGGACTAGGAACCGCTTTGATGCAAACAGATAAGTCCGGCAAAAAGCATGTAATAGCGTTCGCCAGTCGAGTACTAACAGCTCCGGAAAAGAACTATTCTGTTACCCACCTAGAGGCTCTTACCATTGTGTGGGCTCTGAAGCATTTTCGAGACATAGTGATGAGGTAAAAGATTGTGGTGTATACGGACCACGCGGCCATAACTGATCTTTTCAAGGGAAAAAACCTACACGGTCGTCTGGCAAGATGGTTCTTAACGATCCAAGCATACAATCCGGAGATAAAATATATCACCGGGAAAACAAATGTGGTCGCAGATGCCTTATCTCGGAATATTCCGATAGGCGCGATTACCACCCCAGAGGTCATCCACAACTTCACTTCACCTGAGCTACACACTGCTCAGCGAGACCACCCTGTGTGGAGGAGGTTAATTTACTCCCTCGAGTCGGGAGACGAAACAAACCTTCCTGAATTGCCAGTTCCCTTTTCACAATTCTTCCTATCAGAGGACAACCTCCTTTGTAGGTCATGGCCAACCAAACCGGTACCTATAGAACAACTGGTCATCCCAGACAAATACGTCCCAGTGACGCTTAAGCTGGTCCATAACACAACATTGCGGGTCACCCGGGAAGAGACAAGACGCTATCTGTCACCAGACGAAAATTCTACTGGCCCCCATTACGGGTTGATGTAGAAAAACATGTGGCACATTGCGTCGTTTGTGCTAAGCACAAGGGGTCCGTCAAAGGGCCAGCACCTATGTTGCAATACCCAATACCAGAGGCGCCTTGGGATGTTGTTAATATATACTTATTACAGCTCCCCCAGAGCCAACATGGTTCGCGCTACTTATTGGTGTGCGTCGACCAGTTCTCTAGGTTTCTAGTTCAAGCGCCTCTCAAGGACAAGACAGCCACACGCGTGGCCCATGCCCTCGTGACTCACGTGTTGTGTCCATATTCGTCTCCTAGAATTCTTTTGAGTGACAATGGCACCGAGTTTAGTAACTCAGTATTGAGCGAAATATGCGCTCAGTTTAACATCACGCAATCCTTCATCACAGCTTACCACACAGCTGCTAATGGGTTGGTGGAGAGAGCTAATAGGAAAATCTTACAGGTCCTCAGGCCTATCGTGAACGATCTCCACGATAACTGGGAGGATTGGCTATCGCATATAGCCGCTTCCATAAATACGTCGGTAAACGACTCTACGGGGAAGTCTCCCTACTACATCTTATATGGGGTGGAGAAACGTCTTCCGTACGATTTCCTAACAAAACCACAACAACCTCTCTACAACATTGATAGGTACGCACAACAGCAGATGCATATGTTTTCCAAGATACACTCAGAAGTTAGGTGTACGTTAAAAGCTACGAAGGTTGAAATGATGTCAAAACAACACAAACAGGCCGTCCCGGTGAAATTAAAAGAGGGTGACACAGTCATGATTAAACAAGCGGAAAGGAGTTCGAAACTGGGGGCTAAATTTGTGGGTCCTTACCGAGTTGTTCGGAATGTCAGGGGAAACCGGTTCGAGGTTCTCGAGTCGAATAGTGGAGTCAGTCTAGAAGTTCACAGTGATCGTCTGAAAGTATTTCCCTCACCTTTGGATCTTGATATTGGTAATTCCCCCTCAGAGTCAAATGTTCAACAAGATAATCCTAACACCCGTAGCTATAACTTGAGACCACGGGTTTAAATACTTCATTCCCACCACTTTCAGATCATGATGTTGCGTTTTCTGATCATCTTCTTGTCCCTCGGCTCCCTGCTTGCAACGACACCCATCCACCTGAAGCCTGGCGCCCTCACGGCACACATAGGAGAGGTCTTCCTCATAGAAGATGTGCTCCACGTAAAATATCCACATACTTCCTTGACCAACACCACTGACACAATCAGGATAGTCTCAGAAAAACTACTCGGCATGGCAGACGCCATACGGGCTACCAAGACTAGGGAATCAAAGGCACCTTCTAGTACCAACTCTCTGAATCTTTTTCAACTACTGGAGGATAGGATTCTGTTCTTGCGGGGAAAAGTTGATGAGGTAGACATGGATTATAGTTTTCACTCAGTTCACTCTCGGGTAAAGAGGGGGTTGCTCAAAGTTCCGCCTCAAAGTTCCTCTTCGGTACGGCAACCGACGAGGACGTACGCGATTTGCGGGACCACTACGCTCATGTACTTTCCTTTGCTGCTCGAAATCGCAGGGTGATCAACGCCAATTGTAGAAAACTTGCGCGGTTGCATACTCACATTGAGGAACTGCTAGAGCAGACAAATAAGATGGTAGAGGTTATCAACATAGTTGTCAAACAGATCGACCAGGTGAATCAGTTTCTCCTCCTAGATCAGGCCTTGCATGTATTGGAAAACGTCATAAACTCTGTCGTAACGGCAAATCAGCAGGTTATTAGCAACATGGTTGATGCAGCGCACGGTAGAGTCACACCTGCCTTGTTCCCTCTCCACGATTTGAGAACGACTATCCATATCGGGTATCAAAATTATAGTCTAACACCTTTATTCAACCCAGACATGAGTCAATATTTTTACCCCTTGATTGAGTCCAGCCTCACCCCCGATGCCATTATCATCCATGTTCCATTTCAGACGGCGGACGTGTTTGAGGCACACGAAATTGTCCCGTTCCCTTTTTCAGCTAAGGGCAGTGTGTTAGCCCTGGACACGTCCCCGTCTCTTGTTCTAATCGCGAAGGATTTCGCTTTATATTCAACGGGTAGCTACTCACTCTTGCAATATTGCAAGGAGACGGTCTTCGGGCGATTCTATTGCTCTGCGTCTCTCTTTGCCTTCCTACCAGTTCGGGGAGGGTTATGCGAGATCGCCCTCACCCTCGTGAACGCGTCTGACGCTCTTTCCCTGTGCCCTTACAAGCAGCTACCACCAACACCTGTTTTCCACAAGAACTTTCAGGGTCTGCATTATTTATATTTCCCTCAGTCCTTCTATGTATCAGTCATCTGCCCGAAGGGTACCACTTATCAACGGGTTACTGGTCACTATGCCATAGCGGAATCATGCTATATCCGCTCCACTAACATAACAACGTACCCGTCCCGGATCCGTCTGGTTTTCACGGCCAATATTTCCCATCGAGTGTTTCCTCTACGGTCTCTCGATAACATTCACTTCTCCAGCATATATTATGTGACTAATTCCCTTAATTCATTGTCTTTCGCAAACAAAACGGAGTTTGCGGAAACCCTGGAGGAAACGCTGCCTGAATACCTGCATCTCCTCTACCTGCACCCTGGATTTTTTGTACCAATGTTTCTGATGTTCGTCAGTATTTTTTTTTAGGAGCTAGATGAACGTTTCATTGTCTTTAACTATGCCAGTTGATAGCTTATAATACATGTGTCCTTATATTTATCTTTTGAGAGATTTCTCATGTTTCATGTCACATACGTTGTGTTTTACCTCTCACTATTTATATTATAACTCCACATATGTTCTTACATAGCCAGTGTTTTATTGTAATAGGCAGTCTGCTTGACAAACTCCCACTATGTATGTTCATGGTAACTAGAGTGCTATTTAGATTTTTGTATATCGCGAGGTCGCGATCACTGATAGGTGACCGAGCAGTGTTATAGTAGGATATCAATGTATTATTATTATTATTTAATATCACCACGAATTAGGCATACAATTGTCAATGGAAAAAATCCACGACAGACAGATCACGCCACCTTATAGGAATGTCGTCCGTTAGTGTTTACCGTCTCAGTTTGTATACATCGCATTTCATAGTGCGTGGAGGTCACCTTGACATACATGACCAATTGTAACAATTATTTTCCAACCTGTAACTCGTCACTCCTTCACGAGAGTCCGACTGACACACAACGGCAGTCGCTCTCGCTACGACGCTCCTTGCACATATAGGCTACGAATATATTCGCCTTAAGGAAGCTGAAGTCTTAATCAACGCCCTTTAAACGCCCCCCGGTAACCCGTTACAAGGAGACGAACGCAAGGGAAGAGAAACAGGAAAAGAAAACAGACGAAGCAGAGCAAGAGAATAAAACGGGAGAGGCAATTTAGCACGGAGAGATATCGAGGCAGTGTGGGAGAGAGAGAAATGGGAGAGAAATCGACGGACGAGATGACAGGAAGAGTAAAATAACAATGAAAAATGTGAAAATATGGCAGAAAAAGAAGAATAGGTAAGAGAAGACACAACCACCGAAGGAATGTGTAATGAAAATATGATGGGAAATGTAAAATAAATCTTTCTCGTCCTTTCCTTTGACATCAGGCTGAGAAACCCAATTTATTACGAGACTCTTAAACTCATTATGATTAGTCTCCACCTCTGGCGATAATGATTACATGTGACGTCCTTCGCGAGAGCTGAAACCCGACAAGAAACATGGAAACATGGAAACGTGGAAATGCAGGCAAGAGAAAGCCTCTTGGCTCATTACGATGTTGCCCGCTTTGGTGATTTAATCTGCTCGACAGCCACTTGGGGCCTGGGGAGCAGATGAAAGAGTGCAAAAGTATGTTGGTGTTTACTATTAATTCGAAAATTGTTATTCACGGCAAAGCGAAGGAAAGATATTGACGTGTAGAAACATTTTACTTTTATGTAATCATTAATTCATTGGCTTAATTTTTTAATCAAGTTAAAAAGGGGAAACAAAATAATGAAACTTCACTTAGCCTATAAAACTTCTGCATTAAATATTTTCGCATATTTTTTCTTCCCTCCTTTCAACTTTGCTATAAGTTCACCACGGGGCATAAACAGTCACAGATTACCATAAAAAAACAGCAAGACGGCAAACTTAATGTGTGCACGAGGCAGGTGAGTCTCCAAGATATCCAGGTAACCAGCCCCTCGCGCACACCTGTCCCGTACATAAAAAAACATGCTCCTTCCCTCCCCCCCTCCCTACTTTGCTCACCACCACCACAGGCATTTTTTTTTTATTCCTTGCATTTAATACTTTAATACCACCACCACCACCATCACCTTCCTTCCCTTCCTTGCATGGCTCCCTTACAACCACCACCACCATCTTTCACTTGTTCCACTGCTGAATTCCCTTCCTCACTAATACCACCACAACCGTCACCTCTCCTTTCATTCCCTTCCTTGTTTCCCTTCCTCATCCACACCACCAGCAACAACTTCCTTTATATCCCTTGCTTGCTTCCCTACTCACCACCACCAACACCTTTCCTTTCGTTTTCCTCCCAGTATCGACAACAACAACTTTCCTTTGTCCCCTTCCTTTCCTTCTCCATCACTACCTTTCATTTGGTTCCCTTCCTTGCATACCTCCCTCACCACCAACGCTTTTCTTTTTGTAATCCTTTCTTCTTCCTCCTCCTCCCTCCATGATTCTTCCTTCCTCCATCTTTTATTTCTCCCCTCTGTTATTCCCCTCCTTCAAGTCTCCTCCTCCCTGCCTTTCCTTCGCCATCCTTACCTCCTTCTTTCCATGCAAATTCCCTATGGGACACGTACACTACACAGGATTGGAAGAGAGAGAGAGAGAGAGAGAGAGAGAGAGAGAGAGAGAGAGAGAGAGAGAGAGAGAGAGAGAGAGAGAGAGAGAGAGAGAGAGAGAGAGAGAGAGAGAGAGAGAGAGAGAGAGAGAGAGAGAGAGAGAGAGGTTCTGGTCATCTTACCCTAGGATGGATATCAAATTGTTAGAATCTGTACAGAGAGAGAGAGAGAGAGAGAGAGAGAGAGAGAGAGAGAGAGAGAGAGAGAGAGAGAGAGAGAGAGAGAGAGAGAGAGAGAGAGAGAGAGAGAGATTTACATATAGAAAATCAGACCAAACAGACCCCATGGTCAAGACTAGGTGGTCTGTCCTACACTTAAGTGATTCTACATTAATCAGATGGCTCCAAAACTTTGCATTTCACTCTAGTTTATGTTAAGTTGATAGAAGTGTCGGTCAAGCTTGTTTTTAAAGGAGTCAGTCGTGTTACACTGGACCATTGAAAGTGGGAGCTTATTCCATTCTCGCACTACAACGTTGGTGAAGAAAAATTTGGTGCAGTCTAAATTTACTTGCCTACATTTAAGTTTTGTGCCATTATTCCTCGTTCACAAAGAGTCATCGATCATAAACAATTTTGACTTGTCCACATTCGTGAATCCATGATGTATTTTAAAACGTTCGATCAGTTCTCCTCGGAGGCAACGTTTCTCGAGAGAGAACATGTTTAGGGCGGAAAGTCTTTCTTCTTAGTGATTGTTGCGCAAGGAAGGGATCATTTTTGTTGCCCGACGCTGAACACCTTCTAATTCAACAATGACCTTTGAATGGTGGGGAGACCAAAACTGTACCGCATATTCCAAATGGGGTCTAACTAAACTATTATAGAGCGGAAGTATTACATCTTTATTTTTCAATAAAAAGTTTATTTTAATGAAGCCCAACATTATGTTCGCTTCATTTGCTGCATCGATGCATTGCTGTGAGAATTTGAGGTTTGACGCAATTTTGACACCCAAGTCCTTGACGCATTGAACGCTTTTGAGTTTGACGCCGCGCATTTCATAATTGAACTTCCTATATCTTGCTCCAACGTGAAGGACCTGGCACTTGTCTACATTAAAGGGCATCTCCCATCTGTCAGACCAAGCTGAAATTTTATGCAAGTTCTCTTGGAGGTTTTGCCTATCTTCGTCAGTGAGAACCGAGTTACCAATCTTTGTGTCATCTGCAAATTTACTAGTGCGATTATTGATTCCAACATCCACATCGTTGATGTAAATAATGAAGAGCACTGGGCCAAGAACCGAGTCCTGAGGGACGTTACTAGTAGCAGGCGCTCACTCTGAGTTAAATCCGTCGATCGCCACTCTTTGTTGTCTGTTGTTCAACCAATTCGTGATCCATTGGTGTACTTGACCGTCAATACCTAGTTAATTTATAAATTAATTTATGATGTGGGACTTTATCAAACGCTTTCTGGAAATCAAGATAGACTATGTCTAATGGTTTGGTTACGTCATAAACTGATAAGAGGTCGTTAAAAAGGTCAATAGGTTTGATAGGCAGGATCTTTTGTTACGGAAACCGTGTTGAGAATCCCCAATTAATGAGTGGCTTTCAAGGTAACTCACAATTTTGTCTCTAATTATGTTCTCGAGTAGCTTACCTACAACTGAAGTTAGACTAATGGGCCTGAAATTGCCTGGTATTTTCTTGTCTCCTTTCTTAAAAATCTGTATTACATTAGCCTTTTTCCAATCCGAAGGGACGATGCCTTGTCGCAAGGACATATTGAATACGGATGTGAGGGAGGAGAGTATTTCACTCTTTGTTTCTTTAAGCAGTATAGGATATACTTTGTCAGGTCCGGGACTTTTATTTGTTTTAAGGGATTGGAGAGCTTTTAGGACTTCATCGGTAGTTATTACAAAGTTAGGCAATGCATCCTCGAGATTTACGTTAGTACTGTTGTCGTCCGTCACTGGTGATGGTGAGAGAGAGAGAGAGAGAGAGAGAGAGAGGGGGGGGGGGGACTATTTGACAAACACATAGATTGGGGGCGACATTCCAACTCCAGCCTCCGAAGGAAGATAACCTCTTCCCCACCGCCCCGACGCCAAACCAGCCAATCAGGAGAAAGAATAGAGAAGACGGATGACCAACAGAGCCGCTTCCATTGGCTCCCTTTTTTTTTAGGAAAAGGAGGGGGAAAGAAGGAGAGGTGCAGAGGAAGAGCAAGTAGGAAGAGATATACAGTTGAAGTGGACAGATGGTGGGCGGGCCACCTTGCTTGAGGTTTGTATTTTTAATTTATGTTGGTGGATGTGGTATGAGAAATGTTATGGATTGTGTGTCAGTGTAGTATTCAGAATTTACTGTGTTTGGTGTAGGTTTGGTTTTAGTGGATCATGGTTGTTTGTGTGTAATGTTTGTGAGATAAGTGTTTTTCGCTAGTTAAGTTACCAATTCCGGATAGGTCAATGGTAAAGTGGGTTTGGTTGTGTTTGGAGTCGTTGGAGACTACTCGGGTAGGCAGTGTGGTATTAGTCTGTGTTATGTTAGTTGTGCAGGACAGTGTCTACTGTGGGAATATTTAGCGTTGCCAGTCTTTCCCATATTTTCTCCGCCTTAAGGTGAAGCCTTTGCCACTAAGGCAGAGTCTTCGTTTGACGATGTATATCTTCTATCGTCATGGTGTATGGGTGTCTTTGATTTGTTGCGAATCTGAGTGCTCTATTTTGAATGATTTTTAGTTTGCTTAGTTGTGCCTGGCTGAGTGCCTGTGTTGGGACCGGAGGATAGTCAAGGATGGGGAGAGCTAAAGGTTTTACCAAGTGCGTCTTTGTTTTAATCGGCATGTTGTAGAGTCCTTTGAGTTTCTTGATGGTGTTGGTGGCAATGGCTCTTATGTGTGTGACATGATCACAGTATCCTCTCCTGGAGATCGTTAGTCCAAGGATTTTTTCCCTGTCTGTCGTGTTGTGTCTGCCAGTTGTTGTGATTATTTCTTCTCCTTTTCGGAAACCGAGACGGATGGCAGTAAGTTTTGTTTGGTTAGTTTGAATTTTCCATTTTTTTCTCATAGTCATTGACAGCCTCTATATCCCTCTTTGCTGCCCTCTGAGCCATGTTTATCACGGGACCTTGGTATCCCACGATTTGAGTTACGTCGTCGGCGTACGTGATGTTGGTTCCGACGGTAGGGGGTGGGATGGCCCTGGTGTAGATGGCAAAGAGTGTCGGGAATAACACGCTGCCCTGAGGGATTCCGCAGCGCAGGGCAAAACTGTTACCTAGGTGATTTCCAACTCTTATTCTCGCCTTCTTATCGTCTAAAAAGTTACATAGTAGCCTTTCTAGAGAGACAGGGAGATCGAGCTGAAGGATTTCGTACATTAAACCAAAGTCCCAAACTTTGACGAACAATTTCGTAATATATCTCATGACAACGTGGCATTGCCCTGTTGGCTTTGTTTTGGGCTATTGTTTGTGATGTGTGGTGGTTGGGGGCGCCCAACATCCACTTACTGATGTAATGTTTCTCCAGTGGAAATGCTACACTAAGTGACATGCCGAAATAGTTAGGAACAAGTATGCTAACTATTTCAATATGCTGAGTGGTAATCAGATAACCAGGGTAGGGACAGGTCTATCTGGATGAGGAATGCAGAGTCCTCAACCTCCCCCGAGCTGTCTTTCCCCGCTTTCTCTCTTCTGTTCACGCTTCTTTCTTTGGGTATCCGGGGGATTAATCCCCCCAGGGGTTCAGCGTCCCTGCCCTATGGCGACTAGTCATGCCAGCCCCTGATCTGGCCTGGGTGGGGGGAGGGGCTTGCACCCCCCTCCCCCACAAAAAAAAAACTTACCCTAGCTAAAACATATTAAAAAGTAGAGGTCGGGGTCGAGGAGCGAGCCTCGACCCCGATCCGGTCTTGCTAGGGGGCCCGACCGCGCGGCAGGCTTCCACGATGCATCTGCATCCGGGGAACCTGACGTCAGTGACGGGTGGA
Organism: Eriocheir sinensis; assembly: GCF_024679095.1. NCBI lineage: Eukaryota > Metazoa > Arthropoda > Malacostraca > Decapoda > Varunidae > Eriocheir > Eriocheir sinensis. Next base: position 6,474,558 of record NC_066515.1, read on the forward strand.
GGGCAAAGTCTACGGGACCCCTGCACCTCGAAGGAGGAAGGGCCCCCTAGCCCCTCTTTTTGTTTTGAGGGTGGCCGGGGTGTTGCAGAGGTTGCGCCCGCCCGCAGAACCAGGCCTGGGGTTAACCTTCGAAGGGCTCTGCGTGTGGGCTCCTGGAACGTCCGGAGCCTCTCGGACGATGATCAACTGCCCTACCTATCAAATGAGGTCAGAAGGCTGAGGGTGGACATAGTGGCACTCTCTGAGACAAGGAGGCCTGGCAGTGGCGAGATCAGTGAGGGGGGGTACACCTTTTACTAGTCCGGCATGAGCAATGGCCTCCATCTCAGGGGGGTAGCTATGAACATATCCAGTCAACTGCTGCCATTTGTGGTTGAGGTTGCTCCGGTTGATGAGCGTTTAATTCATGTATCTTGTTGCAGTGTACGCTCCTACCGAAATGCGTGAAACTGAAGAGAAGGAGACTTTCTACTCCAAACTCGACTCCGTATTAGACCCTCCCCGGGACACACTCTTTGTCCTGGGCGACTTCAGTGCTACTACTGGTACTGACAGGGTTGGCTACGAGCTATGTGTTGGTCTCCATGGATCTGGTGCCGGGAACATCAACAGCTCTCTCCTCCTGAGTTTTGCAAAATCTAGAAGGTTGCGAATTGCGGGTTCCTGGTACCAGAGACCAGAGCTGCACCGCTGGACTTGGTACAGCAATGCCGGAGGGGTAGCTAAGGAGATCGACCACATTCTCGTAAGTACTCGTTGGAGGATCCTTCAAAACTGCAGGGCTTACCGGAGTGCTGAATTCTTTGTAACTGACCATAGGCTTGTTGTTGCGACACTCAAGCTTTATGTCAGGTCAAGAAGAATCTCGAGATGCAACACTACTGTGTTCCATCTCGAGAGGCTGAAGGACCTGGCTTGTGCTCAGCAGTATGCAGTGACAGTCTCAAATCGGTTCGAAGTGCTTGGCACCCTGGAGGATCCCGTAGAGTTGTGGGATACCTTCAAACATAAGACTCTGCAAGCTGCCAAGGAGTGCACTGGAGAGCGCCCGATATCTAGGAGTGGCTTTGCATCGGTGGAGACGGTGGAGAATATCGAGGAGAGTCGCGCTGCCAGACTTGCTGGGAACCAGGACCAATACAGGGCTCTGTCACGTAGGACTAGAGCTCTCCTAAGGAGAGACAAGGAGAGGTATGTCAGGGGTCCCGCTGAGGAAGTCGAGGGCCATTTAAATGCGAATGACCTTCGACCTGCTTACCGAGACCAGAAGAAGCTCCGCTCTAAGTCTCCCTCTCAAGTGAGTGCTATCCGAACAGCTGACCGCTGCCTCGTGCCGGACATGGATGAGCAGAAGGCTCGTTGGGTTTAGTACTTTGAGCAGCTGTACATGGCGGACCCTTCACGTGGGCGGCTTCCACTTGCTGGGTTGCAGGTGGTGGATGCTGACCCACCCATTGACGAAAGCCCACCCTCTCTGGGCGAGGTCAGAGAGCCTGTGGCCAAGTTGAGGGGTGGGAAGGCACCTCGCTCCTGTAACATCAGTGAGGAGCTGCTCAAAGCTGGAGGTGAGGACATGATCCGCGGATTGTATGCGGTCTTGACTTCCCAGTACCATTCCTCCTGACTGGAAGAGGGGGTTGGTCGTCCCTATCTGGAAAGGGAAAGGGGACCGCCAGGACTGCAACAACTACCGTGGTATTACACTGCTCAGTGTGCCAGGCAAGGTGCTTACCCACCTATTGCTGATGCGAATTCGCAGCCAGCTGCTGAAGCTACAGAGACCTGAACAGTCTGGGTTCACGCCAGGCAAGTCAACAACTGACCGTATCCTAGCGCTTCGCGTACTGGTGGAGCGCCGACGTGAGTTTCGACAGGGGATGATTGCAGCCTATGTCGATCTCAAGAAGGCGTTTGATACAGTGCATCGTGAGGCACTCTGGGATCTTCTGCTACTCCGTTGGAGTCCTGCAAGTAACATTGGTCTGCTGACTGACCTGTATTCTGGGACAGAGAGTGCTGTGAAGTGTGGGGGGGAGGCTTGTCCAGCTTCTTTTCCGTGAATGCGGGAGTGAGGCAGGGCTGTGTCCTTGCCCCATCGCTTTACAACACTTGTATGGACTGGATACTGGGAAGAGTCATGGGCCAGAGTCATTGCGGAGCATCCATCGGCAATACCAGGGTCACTGACCTTGTTTTTTGCTGATGATGCAGTAATCCTGGCGGAGTCGCTGGAGGTATTGGTGATGGCTCTTGAGGCACTGCACAAGGAGGCGAAGCCCTTGGGACTCCAGATCTCCTGGGCCAAGACCAAGGTACAGGTGTTTGGAGGTTTGCTGGATGACACAGTACAGTCTGTTCATGCGTGTGGCGAGGACGTTGAGATCTCAGAAAGTTTCACGTGTGAGTCTGGCCAGGAAGTCTTACGGCGGATTGGTCTGGCCCACGGTGTTTTGGACTCACTTAACACGAGTATATGGCGTTGTCGGTATCTGTGCAGAAGGACAAAGATCCGGATCTTCAAGTCCCTTGTGCTCCCTGTCTTACTCTATGGTTGTGAGACATGGATACTAAATGGGGACTTGGAGAGGCGGATTGATGCCTTTGGTAATACGTGTCTATGCAAAATCATGGGATATCGCTGGAATGACTATGTGTCAAACCGGCGACTACTCCGTGAGATTGATTCGACATATATTACCTGCATAGTCCGTCAACGACAACTACGGCTATACGGGCGCGTGACACGTTTTCCGGAAGCTGATCCTACTCATCGGGTTGTCTCTGTAAGAGACAATCCTGAGTGGAGGAGGCCACGGAGTTCGTGGCTGGAGCAAGTCGATAGATCCTGCCGGGAGGTACTCGGGTTGGGAAAGTGGCCTGCATGGAGACTCGCCCGGAGGGACCCCCGGGCTTGGCGTCGTAGGGTGGGCGAGGCGACGCGCCCTCCGGCGTATTCCCCCATTGATTGATTGATTGATTTCTGATGTTGAGGCATGAGCGTGCGGTGTTCCTCGCCTTTGCCTGAACCAAAATTGTAGAGGGTAGTGTGAGTTGTTGTCTTCAAGGTGTATTCTTAATCGGCAGTTCAGGACTTTTTCGAAGATTTTGTCGGGCACTTTTAATAATGAGATAGGCCTGTAACTGGATACTTGCTATAAATTTTTGCCGGAGTTTGGAATTAGTGTCATTGTGGCTTCCTTGGATTTCTTTAGAAAGTAACCTAGTTTTAGTGCTGTGTTCAAGATTGCGAAATTTTGTGTTGTCTGGTAGCTGCTCCCTTAGCTGGAATTTTTCATTGATTTTATTATAATGAGAATTTGTTTATTGGTAATGTCCTGTTCCAGAACATTTTCGTTGTTTTAATGTTCTTGGTCGGCATGTGGGTCGAGTCTATGTACGTGTCGTTCAGGTGGTTTCTGACTAACGTGTTGGGGTTATCGTCACCCTCTGGTTCATCGTTACCGGGGAAAACTTCATCCCTATTCCTCGGAGTGCCAATTCTTTTTTTAATGTTTGTGTGTTTTTTTCTCCGTCCCGCGTTTTGATGTATGAGGGCTTTATGTTATCATTGCCCATTAGATTTTATTTTTATTTTTCGCAAGAAGGTAGCGAGTTCATTGTGTAGAGAGGCAGTCTCTGTAATAAGGTTGCATCCCGCACGTCCCAGGCTATGCCCATCTAGCCCGGCTCTCTCTCGGTCTCCTTGAGGGCTAACTGAACTAAACGCGTCCACTGCGGCGAGGTGCTACACTATCAAAGCGCCAAGGGGTAACTTTACCAACCAGACGCCCAGCTGAGAGTCGTCCACGACACAGGCTAAGGCCGTTGTCCCGGCCATACACCGCACATTGTATACCGGGGAGGCTCCCTTTAAACCCAAGGTTTAAGGTCGAGCTTCTCGCTCAGTGTGCTCATAAAGAGAACAGACATCACTCTGTCTCGATTTGCCCTGCAAAAGCGACAAGTGACGTTCCCGCACGGGACTGGACTGGAGGCAGCCCCCCAGACCTGAGGAACGTTTCCTTGTCGATTTGCAGGCGTGAGGGTTAAGACAGGCTTTTTCTACCACTACTACCTTTCCTTTCTTTCCGCCCTTGAGTGAGGGACCTGGGGGACCTAAGAAGTCCCCAGAAGTCCTGAAGCAAGGGCAGCCTGTGATGCCCTGTCGAAGCCCGTAAGCGTGCGGGTCCAGCTTCAGGTGCGGGGTTCAAATATAGCTAGAGTAAGGCATTGTTCTTGGGTGTCTCCGGCCTGTAGCGGCTGGGGCACTATATATAAACGGGAACAATTAGGTAGGGAGCACACCCTCTCACTTACGATGTCATAATGGCCAGGATTAAAATAAAACACTCTTCCCCCTCCAATGTCACTAAGGACTCCCTTTTGACCATCCTGGCTGAAAACAACATATATGCAAACAAAGTAAATTCCGGTTTTGGACGGGTTTATGGTCCTGACAAGCTAGGACGGAGAAACTGACCGCATCTTTGAGGGAAATTGCCATGCTTCGCTCAAAACCAACAACTTCAACCAACTACTCCCCCTTGACTGGAAGGCCAGCCGAACAATTATGCTGTTTTTTCACCTGACACGGGGAGGTCACCCCACAGGGCTTGCCAATGTGTCCCTTTGTTCAAACTGGAGATTTCCGCTTTGGGGAGCGGCCTAGTAACCACCCGGGGTCTCTGGAATTTTCCGCCCTCCGCCCGTGTTTCCCGCGCTCGGGCGTAGCACCTAGCAACCCCGGCCTCACCTTCCCGCGAGCGACGACCCGGGGGTCAATGTTGCCAATGGGCTGTTGTATTCATTTATGTCTCCTGCCCGTTACGAAATATTGTGACATATTACATATGTATATTTCCTTTTTTATGTTTAGGTCAGGAAATTTATATATTGTACTTAGATTGTGTATCTTGAGTTGTCGAGGGGGTTTGTTGTCCCGCACCGCCGGCGACGGCTGGTAACCCTTGCGGCGGGGCGGCGGATAGCCCATATAAGCAGTGACCCTCGGGTCAGTCTCTATCCGAACATCCGAACCCACACGCCGCTGCAACGAAGGATTCACTTCTGCGGTTCCTTGCCAAGCACGATGTGTATTGCACGCGAGCCATACCACTCTGCGACGGCCTTCTTACCATCCTCAACGAGCCCAATGACACCGACAACCTCTTCCAACAAACAACACTAAAAGAACTGGCTGCTGATGACTTCATCCCAATCCTCCCCCCCGACATCAAGGCACGAAATGTCATTCTCTTCGGAGTTGACTATCACATCCTCCAACACTCCCCGGCTGAAATCAAAGAAGAAATACAGTTCCTCAATGAATTCACCAGCAACAACATCGATTCCGTCTACAAGTTCCCGAACAACGCGCCCGTAATCAAGATAACATTCCTGGAGACTCCACCCGCCCAAAAATGCCTGGAAGCTGGCCTCAAGATGTTCAACCTGAGGATCCCCAGTCACAGCATAAAACAAGAAGAGTACATCCCGATACGGACATGCATGCGCTGCTACAAGGTGGAAGACCACAACACCAACCAATGCAAGAAAAACACCGACTTCAAAATCTGTTCAGAGTGTCATGGAACACACAAGCAAAAAAGTGCCTCAACTGTGGTGGAGACCACAGGACCCTCGCACACAAGTGCCCCGTTCGGAAGGCTGCCACCGAGAAGGTTAAAGAGGCCATGATTGTCAAGAAAAAACAGACCTATGTCTCCGTCACCTCAAGCATTATTCAACACCCACCGACGCCTGCACTGAACCTAGACTCGGACAAAGCATGCATTCTGCACTCGTTGGTGGCTGATCTTGGCACTCCCGGCACCTACGCCAAAGAGCTACACGACCTATTCACCGCCAACGACCTCCCACCAATCATCATCCCCAACCCCCCAGACTCGAGTAAAATCATCCGGCAGACAGTTGCTCCTCCTGCTATCACAACCCGAAATGGCAGCATCTTGCCATCATCTCATGATATCGACGACTCTTCCTCCTCTGAGGAAGACGAAGCCCAGGATACCGGCAGCGAAACGGAGCTGGAAACCGAATCTACCCAGAAATCAAACACCGCGACCAGCAACAGCGGGGCCCGACCAACATGATCACACCCAGTCACTCGCTCGGCCTCTCACGACACCGGCAACAACAACCCCCCTCCCCCCCCCCCCCGTACTCCCTCCCCCCCTTAGCGACCCCACGCACCGCTCCCCCTCTCCCCGACACGACCACAAACGGAAGAAAGACCCAAAGAAAAAGAAGCAGCAAATCATGCCGGATCAGATAAAAGTATTACATCACTACATTCTACACTGGAGAGCAAGGAGATTCGACCTCACAAACACCTATAAATCAATTGACCCGGATATAATACTAATTAACAGCCATGGCATGAGAAATGACGAGCCATTGAAGATACACGGCTACGTCATCCACAAGAAAAATGCATCCAACACCCCAACAGACGGCACAGCCATAGCAGTGAAACACGGCCTCAAACACAGAATCTTAGATGACTTCTTCTCCGACATTCTGGCCGCGGAAGTTCAGACCGCGACCGGAAAAATTATCATTGCAACCCTCTATCAACCGCCGGCGAGAGAATTACATCCCCGTCCCTGACTTCATATCACTCTTCCGACGACACATACCAGTCTACATGTTGACTTGTTGGTGGTAGCGAGTGTTCTAAGTGCTAACTGGTTCACGGATAGAGAAACTCATATCCGCCAGGGTTCCTTTATTTGGACAAACATACAAATGTCATTAGGACAAGCACAGCACATAGAATAGGTGTTTATTTGTGTATGCGTGTGTATGAATGTTGTGAAGTGTGGATGACATAAATGTTGGTGTGTGTGTGTGTGTGGAACAATATGTATGAGGAGTGTATAGCAGGACGTGGACGGACAATAGAAGATAAACGAGTAGTAAGAAAAGTTAACAATGAAGACGCGACAAGACGCGGACAGCAGAGCACGCGACGAGAAACACGAACAATTGGATGACACAGGAGACGAGAACAAAGGTAGACGAAAACATTTCACACGAAAACACTTATTAAGTTTGTGCTTGCAACGCCACATTTTCTGTCTCACCGGAGGAGAGTATGCGACCGTTTGAGCGGTGGCTTGCTACAGACTGACCTCAACGCCAATCATCCAATCTTTGGCTACAGGACCACCAACGTCAAGGGCCGTCAACTCCTTCACTTAACCAACAATAGGACACTTCAACATGTTGGCCCACAGTTCCAGACCTTTGTATCATACAACGCTGCCTCCACCCCCGACATTATTCTGACTAACTACAGAACCTATCACAACACCCACATTGCCCAAGGCCCAATAACCACCAGCGATCATTTCCCCCATCATTTTTACTATTTCTGTGTGAAACTGAACACAAGGTAAGTGTTAAGTTAGAAGCGATAGATAGCAAGGTACAGTTTCTGGAGGGTGTGTTAGGATTGGTTGTAGCTAGTGTCGGAGAGAGTGAGTTCAAGGTAGTTGAAAAGGTAGAGAGGTTGCAAGATAGAGTAGGTGAGGTAGAGAAGAAGGTAGGTACCTTAGATTCCTTCCAGCAGGTTAGAAAAGGGAGTAAGGCTGTAGGGGCAGATGTTAGTTACAGTGGTGTCGTGACGAGGAACAGGTTCCAGGTGTTAGGAGACCAAGTTGAGAGCGATCCTAGCATCGTTTGTGTAGGTGATAGTTTAGTTAGACAGCAGGACCAGGAGTTTTGTAGGAAGGGAGCGAGGCGGAGGCATGTAGTTTTTCCAGGACGTAGAATTGAGCATGTAGCTGAGAAGCTTGACGACTTAGTCGTCACTAGCTTAGAGGAGACAGTGTAGTTAAAGGTAGGTCAGAGGAGGTTCTAGACAAGTACAGGAAGTTTGTCGGAAAGTTGAGGGACAGCAGGCGGCGTTCAGTTGTGTGTGGTTTGCTCCCTCGGCACGATGTTAGTTCCCTCATGCTCAGCAGAATGCTGAGGATTAACGAACGTGTCAGGGATTTGTGTAGTCGTGAGGGAGTCATGTTTGTGGACGTCTGGGATCATTTTATTCATGTTGTGGACGTCTGGGATAATTTTATTCATGACAGGAGCTTGTTTGCTAATGATGGACTTCACCTAAATTGTGTAGGCAAGGCGTATGCCGAGTGTTGGATGAGGAAGTTTTGAAAGAGTTGAAGAAAAGTCAGGTGCAGCGGGAACAAGGTGTGGAAACTTCCGGCTTGGGTGGGAATGGGAGTGGTCTTCACTCAAACGGTGAGGTCCACGTAGGTAGGAGTGCCAGGTCTAAGGTGAGGGAGGAAGTAGAGGTGTGTAGTGCTGAGGAGGACGTCAGGTCATCGGACCCCCACGTGGGAGATACTGAGGTAGCGGTCAGGTCAACAGCCACACAGGTGGGTGGTGAGGTAGAGGTAGTTGTAGATAGTCGGGTCTGATACATGGCGTACACTCGGCGAATATATTAAAAATCTTCTATGTAAATGCTCGTAGCATTATTCAGAAGCGTAGTCACTTGATAATTCATGCAATTACTGAAAAACCCGACTTCATTTTGATCACAGAAACATGGCTAAATACGCGTGACAAGCATCAGTTAAGTGAAGTAGCTATCAATGGTTACAACGCGTTTGCTAAGTGTCGTCTACACAAAAAAGGTGGAGGTGTAATAATATATGCTAAAAGTAATTTAGAAGTCATTCAGCTTAACACAACCGAAACAGAAGATTATGATTCATTGTATGTACTAGCGACGACCAATAATGAAAAGTATGTTTTGGGCGTAATTTACCGACATCCTAAATCAAATGAAGACATTGATGGAAGTATCTACGCAGAGACAAATAAAATTATCAGAAACAGAAATGCAATAATATGCGGCAACTTCAATAACCCCTCAGTTAACTGGTCTGCACTCTCTGTCGACAGGGAAGGAGCTAGATTAATACATTTTGCGCAAGATACATTTCTTTATCAAACATTTATCATCCAGGAAACTATCGACCAATTAGCCTGACATCGTCTGTATATAAGTTAATGGAGACTATCATACGCGACAATATGGTGAAATTTTTCGAAGAAAATAATATGATAAATAATTCCCAATATGGCTTCCGTAGTAATCGTTCGTGTTTAACTAACTTACTTGATTTTTTTCATTATATTTTTGAGGTGTTCGATGAAAGCAGATCAGTAGATATCATATATCTGAATTTTCAAAAGGCATTTGATAAGGTCCTCCACCAACGATTGCTCAGCAAACTATTGGCACATGGTATCTCGGATAACATTCACAATTGGCTTGTGGACTGGCTCTCTGAGCGGAAACAGAGAGTAGTTCTAAACGGTGTAACATCTAACTGGTTCGACGTCAGAAGCGACGTACCTCAAGGGTCAGTGCTTGGCCCCATGCTCTTCTTAATGTATGTTAATGATATCGATGATGGACTCACTTGCAAAGTATCAAAATTTGCTGATGACACAAAAATTGCTAGTAAAGTAGCTGCGACACTCGACGAAGAAGCTTTACAATCAGATCTAGATCGACTTGCACGTTGGGCCAATCAATGGCAAATGAAATTTAACGTTGACAAATGTAAATTGTTGCATATCGGAAAAAATAACAATCGCGTTCGGTACGTAATGAATGGCCAACAACTTTCTGCAGTAAGTAAAGAAATGGATCTTGGAATCACAATATCAAGCGATTTAAAGCCCGGTCAGCATTGTTCAAAGGTAGTTAAAACTGCAAACAAATTGGTTGGCTTCATCGGACAAGTTTTTAATAATAAATCGGAAAAAGTAATATTAAAACTGTATAATTCATTGGTTCGACCCCGTCTAGAGTACTGTGTACAGTTTTGGTCTCCCTACTACAGAAAATACATAGAAAAGTTGGAACGGGTCCAACGAAGAGTAACAAAGATGATTCCTAGGTTGAGAAATTTATCATATGAACAAAGGCTTAAAGAAGTAAATTTATTCAGTCTATCAAAACGAAGAATGCGAGGCGATCTAATAGAAGTGTTTAAAATGTTTAAAGGATTCAGTGATATTAATGCGGAAAATTACTTTACAATTGATCGATCAAATAGAACAAGAAGATATCACAATTTGAAGATAAGTGGTAAAAGATTCTCGTCGTACGAAGCTAAACCCTTTTTTTTCAATCGAGTTGTTAATATTTGGAACTCTCTTCCCTTTGATAGTACAACAGTTACGACCTTCAAGAATATATTAGACAAGTATTTTGAATCCAACCAGCAACTAAGATATTACTCATTGTCGTAATAACGTTAAGTTCTTTCGAATACTACTAGTAGTGTCTTTGTCCGCTTTTATCGCCCGATTAGTGGTAGCAGTAATGGTAGTTCTTTCCTCTTTCCTACATAATTTCCATGCAGTTTTTCCATGCTGCATGGTTCTTTTTCCTTTCCTGCCAGCTTTAGCTGGAGGGATGAGGGGGTGGGGAGGAGCCTTCGCCTTTGCTGTCCTTCATCTTCCACCTTTGATTAGATAGTTAGTGTAGCTTGTCACAAACAGCCTCGTAAGGACCAGCAGGTCTGCTGTTGTTTGTTCTTCCTTTGTGCTCTTTCTTCTCCTCCTCCTCCTCCTCCTCCTCTGAAAGTTCCTCTTTTTCCTCTTGCTAGCGCTTCCCCCCACCCCCCTACACACCTTCCCCCTCTCTTACAAAAATCCCAGTATCATTGTTTTTCCTCTTCCTCTTCCTCCTCCTCCTTCTTCTTCTCCTCCTTTTCCTCCTCCTCCTCCTCCTCCTCCTCCTCCTCTGAAGGTTCCTCTTTTTGCTCTTGCTAGCGCTCTCCCCCCCCCCCACCCCCTACACACAGCTACCTGCATCTTCCTCATGGCCCTTCCCCTTCTCTTACAAAACTTCCAGTATCATTGTTTTTCCTCTTCCTCTTCCTCTTCCTCTTCCTTCCCCTCCTCCTCCTCCTCCTTCACAACCACAAATATCTTTCAAACACAAGTTTCACCCCTAACCTACACTCAAGCCCCCCTCCTCCTCCCTCCCCTTCCCTGTATCCAAGGATCAAAGAGAGAGAGGATATTTCGCTGAGCAATTGTTTTCCCATCATGCACCGTGTCTGTGACGTCACGCCCGCCAGCTGTTTAACTGGTGCCCACTGGAGCCCAAACCCCTTATTTAAGAAGCTAAAATGGGTGTTTGTGCGGTGTTTGGGTGTTCCAGCAACACAAGGAAGTTAGGAAAGAGTGGCCTAAGGTTTTACAGGTTACTCAGAGATAAGAAAACCTGTCGGAAGTGGAAAATAGCGTGTCGACGGGCAGATAAATATGACTCCAAAAATCCCCGCGTGTGCTCTCGTCACTTCTTAAAATGTGATTATTCTCCAAGGAGTGATGGTGCAACTTGGGGACTAAAGGCTACAAGGGCACTGAAGCCAGGGGCTGTACCATTTGTACATATTCCATCAAAACCTCATGCAGGATGTATAGTGAAATCAGTGAAGATGAAGGTGACTGGTGGTGGCGGGGTGAGGGTTGTGTCAAGTGCAGGGCAGATGAGTGGCTGCACGTCCTAGATGCTAATCCAGTGCCATTTACAGGTGCCAGCGGCTTCAGAGCGATTAATTGCTATTGATATATTGATTGATTGCCTGTGCATCTGCTTTGGGCAAGCCTCTCACATTGATTGCCTAGACCATCTCTTTTTGGCCACTCCTATGTACTCTATTCAGGAGTAGTAAGTAGCGGGCTTTTTTTTCATTATTGTTTTATCTTCTTTACGCCCTTGAACTGTCTCCTCTGCTGTAAAAAAAAAAAAAAAATCGAATGCCATGTGGCAAGGACGTAATTATGATTACATGTTGGCAAATTTTTATGAGTATGTAACTGCATAATCAGGAAGATTTTTTTTCCTGTGATCATAAGTGAAAAATAACGATTTTCAAGTTATTTACGGCTAGGCCAGTTTTTGCATCACTATAAGAGAATGGTACGGCATTCCTTACTGTTTTAGTCACCGATATTTTGGTAGGGATACAAGAAAGAAATATGAAACACACATATCGTATAGTATGGACGAAATACAGCATCTGTGACAGCTCAAATTCAGCATTTTTTGCTGTTCTCTTGGTTAATTTTCTCGATTTGGTGCATAAATGTTGCAGCCTATTACAAAAATTTCATTCATATTCTGCTGCATTGAAATAACGTAATAGAAGGGGCTTTCCCATGCTTTCGCCATGGCTTTGGGCACCAGTGCGCACGAGATGCGGGCGTGACGTTATCGTTCCCTGTGACGTCATAACAATGACGTCGGAGCGACATATCCTCTCTCTTTGATCCTTGCCTGTATCCACCTTCTCCTTCGCCGGTTACTTCTGTCACTTCCAGTACGTCCACCACCTTTGTCTTTTATTTATTCTCCCCTTTCTAAAACATTGCCTCTCCGCCCCGCTAATCCTTCCTTCCTTCCCATATATGTCTACCGAGAACTTAAACGAAATGCTGTTGGCTAATTAATTAATATTTCACTTGTTTGATTTATCTGTGTAACTATTTATTTTTGGCGTTGTCTTTGTTTACGATGTCTGTCCCGTGTGTGCCGTACGGTAAATCAACTCGCTATAACAAAAGAGAGGGAGGGCCAGATTTACTGTTTATACGGCGGAGGCCAGAAACCTTAACAGGCAGCGCACGAAGGTTTGTGTTGGAGCAGGAGTGCGTGGCGTGGGGTATTACTGCTTTGTTGAAGACGCACGCACGCACGCACGCACGCACCCAAACACACGTACGTATTCACACACGCCGCCTTACACACTGCTTTAACGATATTAATAAAGAAACACTATTGCATACGCAATACATATATAACCATCACGGTGTATGAAAATGTGCAATACAGGAACATCCATGAAGCACAACTGAACCGATGAACGACGCATCGCACACATAAAAAAAACCCACTTACATAAAAGGGCAACGTGATATTACTAAAAAAAAATAAGGGATCTCAAGCAAGGAGCAACACAAATCACAAAATCACCTCAACTCCTTTTACACAAAAAAAAGTACCGTCACATCAATAATCAAGGTCATTCCTAAGTACACAAACGTAAACAGGCGGGTGTCTGTATACGCTACAGCCGCGAGTGTCCTTGGTGGTGGTGGGCCATGAGCTGCTATTACATCACAGTCAGGCTCAAACCAGGCGCAACACACTTAACACCGTACAACACAATGCTCTAAGATCCTGTTGATCTCTCTTTTAGGGATGTGCACCGGTATCCGGTATACCGGTATTTTAGTTTCGGTATTACCGGTATTAGCAGCACTTCGGTATATCGGTAACGGTATTTTTATCGCATCGGATACCGCTATACCGGTATTTTTTTCGTCGGTATTTTTTTTCTTTTTTTTTGTACAGCACTGAATGCACTAACCACATGGATATAACAACTATTCAAATACGTAAATACAAAGGCACTGACTTGTGACTTCACTACTGGCTACTGGCGGTCGAAATGTTGGCCACGCAGCACCTTATATCCAGGACACCCGCGCGCGCTTAATTTTGAAACGGCATCAGTGACTATGGCATGATTGTCCCATAAATCTAAACATAATCATAGTCGAACCCGCGAATAGCCCACCAACGAGTAGTGGGGGACGTGTGTATTTTCTTCTCATCTTTGTTTTCATTCTTCATCTTTTCATCTGTTTTTGTGTTTACTTGAACGCTTACTGCACGAGATATGGGTAGCCCATTTAAAAGAGAGAGAGAGAGAGAGAGAGAGAGAGAGAGAGAGAGAGAGAGAGAGAGAGAGAGAGAGAGAGAGAGAGAGAGAGAGAGAGAGAGAGAGAGAGAATGTTCCATATGTGAAACAAAAAATCCATTTCAAAAGTAAATACCGTTACCGGTATTACCGGTATTTTGAGGAAACACTGGTATTACCGGTGTCATTACCGGTATTATTACCGGTATTATTTCAGGAAACCGGTATCGGCAATACCAGTATTTTTGTCGATACCGCACATCCTTACCCTCTTTTACTCCGCTCACCAACGCTGCCACTCAACGCCACGCCCACAGCACCGAGAACCCCTGACATCAGGACACCTCTCCTCCCAAAATTAACCTCTGATTTTGGACACTCCTTTAACATTTGTTCGGGAGCAGTGAGTAGCGGGCCTTTTTTTCTTTTTTTTTCTTTGCGCCCTTGAGCTGTCTCCTTAGCTGTAAAAAAAAAAAAAAAAAAATAGGGGAAACTGTGTTACGACGACAGAATCAGGGAGGTACTTTTTTCAACATTCCGTCACCCCGTCAGTCAGGTTCGGCGCTAGACCATTCCCAATGTTCTACCAGGTGGACTTGTTTGACAAGCCCTTGACGGTGAGGAGGAGGAGGAGGAATGTTAGTACGTTGGTCGTGGAGTGCCGATCGCTCTTGAATTAAAACGGAAACCAAATTTATAGGTAATGCATGAGGCTTTTTTGTTCTTTATCCGGGACGAAATGGCGGTCTGTGACATCTTGTCTGTGAGGAACGTATACAGGAGACCTTCCTTTTGCCTGCCCGACTGATCATTCACGCCATTGGGACGAGACAAGAAAAGGAATTAAAGATCAAGGACGAGGATGAAGAGGAAGAGAAGGAGGGTCTTTTCCGTTTGGCGTACAGCGCTAAAAGTAATTTTAATATAGATTTTTCTATGTATTTTTGTCCGTAGAATCAGAATATCACATTATTTTTTTGGAGAAATTAACAGTTTTTGAGTTATTTGCCTTTAAAGTTATTTTCTTCCTATCTATTACTGAAGGAATTCAAACTTTAAAAAGTCGTAATATTCAGTATTATATACAATTTATGGATTTTTCCGTTTGCAAACCTTCAGCAGTCATGGAAACGCTTTGAAAATCCAATTCAAGGACTTTTTTTTTACTCTTGAAAATATGGGATAATGTTTACGAAAGCGCGTCGCCTCTGGTGCTGGCCGCGGCGAGGCTGCAGCGGGTGTTGCGAGAAATACCTCCTCGCTGAAATAAGTCACATATACATGAGGGGGGGGTCCAGGGAGGGGCGTAGCCCCCCCTGGTTATTAGGGGGGGTCGAGGGGGGCGCAGCCCCCCCGTTAGTAGGTCGTAAAGTTCGGTGGGAGTAGTTTAAATATGCTCCCCGACCCTAAGCCCTCTGCGAGCTATTTTGAGGCTGCGGCGGCTGCAGCGTTGCCGCGGCCAGCAGAGGAGGCGACGCACTTTCGTAAACATTATCCCCTATTTTCAAGAGTAAAAAAAGGGAGAAAATAGCTTCAAAGGAAAATAACTTAAAAACTGCTCGTTTCTCCATAAAACGGTTGTCATATTCGGATTCTACGGACAAAAATACATAAGAAAATCTATATTAAAATTAATTTTAGCGCTGTACGCCAAACGGAAAAAGATCCGAGAAGGAAGAGGAGGAAGAAGCGGAGGAGGAGGAGGACTGGCAGGCCGATTTAATAACATACCATCCAATCCTTCAGGTATTTCCTCTCCCTCCTCTGTCACTGAAGGACCTCCGGCTTCCCTTTTTCCTCCTTGGCAGGCGTCGAGGCGTACGATTTCCACGCGAGGAGGGAGTAAGGAGCAAAGAGTGGTGAAGGGCGGTGAGCAGGAGTAGGAGTGGCAACAGGAGGGAAAAGGAAGGAGAGGCGAGGAATGTAGAGGTAATAAAACGGGACTAAGAAGATGGAGAAAAGAAAGGTTTAGGAAATTCTGAAAAAAAAAGTTAAAAAAAGTGAGCAACCGCATTGCAATTAAATAGGCGAACTAGGCTAACAAACACAGGCACAAAAAGTTAATAAGGTGAAGGGAGAAAAAAGCGAAAAGGAGAAGAGTGAAGAGGAGGGGGCAGAGGCGGGGTAAGAGGCTCAGTTTCCGAGAATGTGGGAAGCGTTCGAGGCTGTGCTCCGAAGCGGTATTAGGTTTGCAAGTTATATTGCTCCAGTCGGCAGTCTCTCTCTCTCTCTCTCTCTCTCTCTCTCTCTCTCTCTCTCTCTCTCTCTCTCTCTCTCTCTCAATATTCATCACACACACACACACACACACACACACACACACACACACACACACGAAATTAGTAACATAACCGAGACTTATCACACATCAAACGACTCGGAGGAAAGTGAAACAGAGACGCTGAAAGAAGATAAAACGACCTCCCGAAACGTCGTCCTTGTCGTTACTTAGCAACGCGAGAGTCAAACGAACTGAGCAGAAGTGAACAAGAAGAAACAACGGGACGAGGAAAATGCCAATATATTGCAGTTTAGACCCCTTCACTGCATACAAAAACAGCCTCCCCCCCTCCCACCCCAACACACACCTACCTCCTTCGATATTCACCAACACGCAAAACACACGTCATGAACGGAAAGTAATTACACACAAACAGTCTCCAAACACTCAACACACATTCATTAGTCCTCCCCTGATGGTGAACGGTGAATGGTGACGAAGATGACGGGCGATTAATTACACGGAACAAAACTAATTAATTACAATCTATGCATTATTCATGGCAGTGACTGACGCAGAGAGAGAGTGTCTTGAAACACTCACTATACCTTCATTTATATTCATGATGAGCAGTGAATGGTGAACAGTAAGTGAACAACGAGTGAGGATGAAGATGTCAGGAGATAAATTACATGGCGCAAAAAAAAAATCTATACATTGACCGTGATGGTGAATGACACGGAGATAGACTTAACACATTCACCACACCTTCATCCATCCTTGTGCTGACTGACTGGTGATCGGTGGGTGACGGGGAGGAGGATGTGCTATTAAAATAAGAGATCTAAACTCGTGATTTCTAAAACAACCGCGGGACTAAATGACCAACGAAGGAGACTCAGACACTCACCAACCTTCACCTCGTGGCGGCCCGGGGACGGTAAGCGGCGAGGGATGACGCCGGTGGCGAGGGATGAACATCACGACACAAGACACAACAACACACGTAGAGCAAACACCGACGTGCTCGTGATCCTGCCTGCGCCCCCTCTGCCTCCTCCCCTCCTTACCTCCCAACCCCTTGACGCGCCGCCCAGCCTCCACCTGATTGGCCAAAAGCGGCTCACACGGTGGTCACAGATCCGCTGAGCGAGTCGAATAAAAACTGAATAATCTTAGTCACGTAAGGTTGAGTATCAACAAAACAAAGCTCACATTTTCTTACCTGTACTTATTAACAGGTGTTACGTATGGGTGCGGCGCGTTATGGCAGTGATTTATTAGGTATACGGCAGCGAATCTTCTCTGCATCACTCCGAGGGTCAAGGCTTCAAGGGTTCGGTACGCAGCTCGACTCTCATCGGTGTTGCCCTGTGGCGGTGCTCAATACGTTGGGATCAAAGACTATAAAAGAAAAAAAAGGAAAGCCTCTATCTAAAAGCGATAAAGAAAATGTGAGGCAGATATAGACCAGCAGCGCCATCTGTTGAGCCGACGCCAAACTATATCAAGTACGTGGTCTGCAGGTGTACGGTCTCCTCTTCATCTTCTTGTGATCTTATCGGTTTGTAGTTTGTATCATATGCGTAAATCTTATTTTTGACATTATGTATGAACAATGTTTACTTTTTTATCATTCATTATGTATTATATGATTATTATATGCTATCTTTCATCAGTGATGGGTGGTATAACCACAAAGACCATAGTTCATGAAGTGTAATTTTTTTTTTTTACACACACACACACACACACACACACACACACACACACACACACACACACACACACACACAGCTATTTCCTGAACTAATTAGTGTATTTTGGATAAAGAAACAATGATATAAATGTGCAGTTCAGTTGTATTTGTCTAGAAAATTATATACAACAAATATATGCTGGCATGTAGAAATATGGCACGCATTGTGCATTACAGAAAATGCATGAACACAGACACACAAGCAAAAGAAAATATGAGAAAGAAATATTGGTCTCATAATTATACACAAAGTAAAGAAAGATAATAGGGCAGTAATGCAATGGAATAATCTCAAGAATATAGGAATAAGAATAATAAGGAATATTACACAACAAATAAAGAACAGTCACTTAGAAAAAGTTACATAATACCAGGCCATATAAATTGGTTTATATACCTTTCTTACACAAGGACATAACTTAAAGAAGAAGAGTAAAGCAAACATGTGTAACAAACAGAGCTTATAGATTATCTGAAGTACACAGTGCAGCAGGAGGTGCTCATTGGTCTCCTCGACGGTTCTGCACCAGGGGCAGTGACCCCTTGGGCAGTGAAGGTTGGGGGCCAGGCGCAGGCGGTGGAGGTGAGCGCTGAGTCGTGTGTGGCCCAGGCGGAGGCGTGTCAGGTACTCCACGTGTCAAAGGTAAACGAACAGACTTGGGGGTCCTGGGTGTTGATATTACACTAATGCCATCTAGCGAGCCGACGCCAGCTGCTCATAGAGTTTCGTTCAGCTTTCCTGTATTTCTTTTATAGTCTTTGGTATGGGATGTGTGTGTGTGTGTGTGTGTGTGTGTGTGTGTGTGTGTGTGTGTGTGTGTGTGTGCGCGCGCGCGCCAGCACGCCCGAAAATTAGACTGTAGAACAAACCACTACCCACGTTCTCCACCTCACGGTCTCTGTTTGAGATGATTGTGTTCTCTCTTCTCCCAGTTTTAATATTTTACCCTTCCACATGGCTCTGTGTTGTTACTGAAAGCCATTTATTTCACTCAAGCAAAGATTCTATTTCAAATCTTCACTCGGAGATGTCTAGGATGTTAGTGTGCTTAATCCTGTTCTGGTATAAATTCTCATTTCATTTTCTCAGCTGGTTCTCTGCTTGATGTTTCTGCATTGTTTCATGTCAGCAAAGGATCTAATTTCTTCTCACCGTGTTTCTTTTTTTCTGTCTGTAGTTACTTTTTACGATTACTGGGATCACACTGTTGCACTGGTTATAATTTTGTTGTTAGAATTAGCATATGACCATGACATGATCTGTGATACATGGCGTCCGCTTCCTGTTATACACTTTTTTTCTTCAACCCTCTTTGCGCTTTTTAAAAATATTTTCAGAAGCACCAAGTTTCTGCAGCTTATGTCAGGTTTAGCAGGATAAGCTGATGTGAAGCGTTCCCTTCAGGGCGAGTGGCAGCGGAGTATTCATGACATTACACTGTTATCCATTTCATATATACAATCGCCATTATAATTACCTTCAACCTTTGTCTGGCCCTGGCCTGATCTCAGCACCTCCCCCATCTCAGCTCAGGTGTTCACGCGTCTCCTCTAATTAATCTGGCGCCATACAGAACACTAACAGGTAAATACGCGACTCACAAAGGGAACAGTGTAATGATGCGATATTTACACATTAATGCAAGCACATGCACACCTCTGTGTACGTATTGACAGGTCGATACACAGATTAATCTAAAAAGTAATTTGAGAGGAAGGTAGAATATATAATTATTGCGAAAAAAACAGGGAAGGTAAAGAGATGATTTCTAGAGCCTGGAATTCAAATATAAGAGGCAAGACGAGAGGGGGGAAGAGAGGTACAGAAGAGGAGGGAGGAAAGATAATAATGTAAGGAAGCAAGAAGGACAAATAGCAATATAAGTCGAAGTAAAAATTATATTGTACTTGGAAGAACAGAAGAGGAAGAGAAAGATGAGAAGTAATGAGACCGTGGATGAAAACGAAGAGGGTAACAATGGAGGAGGAAAAGGAGGAGGAGGAGGAGTAGGAAGAAAAATTAAAGAAACGAGGAGAAACACAAAAATAAAAGACGACAAAAATAAGGGTTGAAAGGGGCGTGGTTGAAAAGATGAGGAGGACCAGAAGGGAAAAAATAAATGGAAATGCCCTAAAGAAGAGGAGGAGGAGGAGGAGCAAGACCAAACGGACGCGAGGTAATAAATATAGGAACAAGATGAGCAGGAGCAAGAGAATAGGGAATAACAGGAGAAGAAAATGAAGGATTCAGGAGGAGCAGAGCAAGAGAGGAAGGATGCAGTACTCGTATATACACTGAGCGATGGGCAGACGATAGTGGAGCGGAGGAGAGGTGGGTGAGGTGGCGGGCGCGGCATTCCGGCCAACCATCGGGCGGAATACATGACTCGCCGTGAGGTTAGGTTAGTCAAGGCTCCGCGATGTTATTACTGGAAGGGAGGGAGGAAGGAAGGAGATAAGGAAGAGTGAGAGAGAGGGAGAGGTAGTATGGATATCCAGAACGATGGAACGTGAAATAAGGGAGATAGGAAGGAAGGAAGAGGGAAAAGGAAAGGTGGGAGCAGGGGGAAAGAGAGCAGGGAATTATAAGTGGACGGAAAAAGAAATATAGGAACAAGATGAGCAGGAGCAAGAGAAGAGGGAATAAGAAACGAAGATGTGAGGAATGAGTGACAAACATATGAAAACAAGAAAGGGGTTGAATGAGGTATGGGAAGAAGGAAGAAAACTAAGAAAATTAACTGAAGGAAAGGAGAAAAGGAAGGAAGAAAAGAATGTAGAGATGGAAAAGTGAGGAAGGAGAGACACAAAAAATTAAGGAAGGGCTGGAGGGAGGGAGGGAAAGATGGAGGGAAGAATGAAGGTGGACAAACGATTTAGCTAACCATCACAGCTACGATAACCTCCTCCTCCTCCTCCTCCTCGTCCTCCTCCTAACAAGGGATCATCATCGCCAATTACAGGGAAATTCACCAAAAGCACGAGAGTAATGCCATTTAAGCGTAATGAGAGAGAGATAATGGAACATATTAATAATATTCACCGAGACAACATTATTATGATCATGGAGTTAACCTGCAAAGGTGTGTGTGTGTGTGTGTGTGTGTGTGTGTGTGTGTGTGTGTGTGTGTGTGTGTGTGTGTGTGTGTGTGTGTGTGTGTGTGTGTGTGTGTGTGAAATACGAGCGCCAAAAATGTTATTATGGATTGAACGACAAATGTTGACAAATTTCACAAAGCTGACAATGTATAACCGGGGCTGAGAGGGAGCGTGGAGGGCGAAGGGGGAAGAGAAGGGGTAAAGAAGTCAAATCTAGCCTTCCCCCTTCTGCGACGGCTCCCCACGAAGGGAGAACTCAGCGCTCTGATGGCCCTCGGCATCGTTAAATCGTCCCTCCTCTTCCTCCTACCAGTGCGTGGAACACGGAGGGGTTGGTACGTCGGAAGGGTTATTTACATGCGCATCGCTATCTTCATTATGTTGTTTGTCTGCTGGCGGCAAGGAGTTATCACCACCTCTCCAAGTTTCCCTGCATTTATTTACAAGGTAGGACATTTTGGCCTATTGTATGATGTTTTTGTGTGTTTATTGACGGGGTTAACCTTTGTGGGTAGGCAAATAGCTTGCTTTGGGTTTAGTTAGCCTCAATGAGGGAGAGCTGACTTCAGCCTGTTGGGCTCTCGTCAGCCCCACATGTATGACTGGATTTACTCATCGTATGACCTATTGTGTGCTGTTTTTGTGCGTTTTTTGACGGGGTTAGCCCTTGTGGGTAACCAAATGTATTTCTTTGGGTCTGGCTAGCCCTAGGGAGGGAGCACTGACGAGACCACTTTGGCCTAGCCATGCCCACAATTATTACTGCCTTGACTGACCTCTTTAGGAGCATGTGCCGGACTTAGGGTGTTTTTTGTTTGTTTATTGACGTAGCTAGGCTTTGTGGATACCTAAATAGCTTATATGGCGTCTTGTTCTCCGTAATTATGGTGTGCACAAAACAGGCTGGACCTTGACCCTAACCACATGTATTACCACATATAATGACTGTAGTATTGTAATTTGAAGACTCCCCTAATTTAACTTATGTAATTTCAGCACCCCTCTTTCTTTACAACAAGTAATATGGAGGTGACAGTTGATGCCAGTTTTACAAGAACCAGCCCCATTTCCTCTGCGAGAAGTAGATATTGATTGGGTTGATAACCCAAGAACCCATCTTGAAAAACAGAAAAACAGATGGGAAAGTTCTAGAACAAAAGAGACGAACGTGGGCACGTATTACCAAATATTTCAATGCCCATAACATGGGTCCCAAGAGGACGGAGGGACAGCTAAGAAGAGTTTGGGAAAAAATATGAGTAAAGTAAGTTTAAAGAATATTTTATAAAGTCTCCAGCAAAAATGACGCGACAAATGTAAGAGTAGCTTCACCAGTATATGTGGCACTGCCGCACCACAGGTTCAATCCTCCCTCTCTCGTTTCCATTACATTAACTAGTCCGCTCTCCCTAATTGAATATTCTGGGGTGCGGCTATGCCACATATACTGTACAAGTACTAGTAAATGACCCAACCCTTTACAATTCTAAATTTGCATATCCATTCCTCAGTAGCTATGACACACACACACACACACACACACACACACACACACACACTAGGTATTTTCTATACTTGAAGGAACCCCCGTAGTAATGTAATTTGGCTGAAGCTTTACATTAGAGGTCCATTCCTGGGTAGGATGTTGGTAATAGCATAATAATGCAGTTCACCCGGGACTTTGATTATTTTCTTTGAGACTAAACTGTTGTATGTGGAAGGAAGGGAGAACAGTATTCTACACTGAGTTCAGGACTCAAAACTCCTATTATAGAATAGGAGAGATGCTGACACTACTCTTACACTACACCACAGGGTGATGAATAATCTCATACTAGCTTACACACAAAAAGTATAGCCTGTGCTGATGTTTAATTGTTGTACCTTTATCTTAGGGCAAATCAAGAGGACGCACGCCAGAAGCGTGAGTTATTCAGGACAGGTGGTGGCACCCCTCCCAAGGTACTCACACCTGAGACTGAGCAGGTCCTCTCCATTCTTGGGACTGATATCCAGGATATTGGCAACTCCTATGATCATGATGCCATGTCATCTCAGGGTAAGTGACCATTGTCAGTTTTGATTACCATGTTTGTTAATTATATTTGTCAGTAAGAATGCAGGAACTTGTGAAATCTTAAATTCTTCAGTCATGCAATAACGGAAAGTACCCAAGAATAATCAACAAGTTTACAGTAGTATTAAACATAATCATATTACATTGTACGTCTGCTTTTATCAATTCTTGATGGGGTTCAATGTGCCATGGCTCTTCTACAATCTCCCACTCTAACATTATTACTCATTAACCTTTCTCAGTTGTTCATTTCCAATCACCATAAACTCTTGCCTTTTCAAAATTTATATTAAAACCTCAGGCATCAACCGATTAAACATGTGTTTGAAGTACATTAAGCTGTACAGGACAGTACTGTGCTTGCGTACTAAAATATTTTTATTCTCAGCAACGTCGCACCGCCATGGTTGACTCATCCGATTAACCAAGTCTCTCTTTGTGAGAGGTAAGATGTATTAAGTGGTAATCATAAGCAGTATAGCTTATAACACTGAAGACATAAGCCTTTTTGGCTTGTGACTCGGGCCCAGAAGCCATATAATCGTAGTTATAAGTAGTATAGTTTGTAAGAGTTAAGCCACAAGTCTTTTTGACCTGTGACTGGGGCCCTGAAGCCACATAATCATAAGCAGTATAGCTGGTAACAGTTAGGGCAGAAGCCTTTACGGCCTGTGACGGGGGCCCAGAAGCCATATAAGCATAATCATAAGCAGTACAGCTTGTAGCAGTTACGGCAGAAGCTTTTATAGACAGTGATTGGGGACCAGGAACCACCTCACACATATTAACGCATCACGGGCATGCACTGTCTAATATACGGGAAACACTGGCTTACTATATGCAATTTTAACATGCATCATACATATTGTGACCTTACGGTGTTCATGTGCAGTAATGAATTTGTATTTTGTGACCATAATATAGTAGACTTAAAACAGTATCAGCGTCAAATTAGTAATCTGACGAAAACAAACCTGATTAGGCATACTATTTCAGTAAATGCACTTTAAAAATGGAGGAAAGTTACATTCTGTGCTTACCCTAAACACCTCAGTTCCGTGAGCCACATAAATAAAGACCTGTATTCTAGAGGTTAATATACATACATATACTTTTATAATCTTTTCTCACAAACTAACTTCTTTTATCTAATGCCAGAAAATTCTTACTCAACCACCGTAACCTACGAAGTGGTTCATCTGGAAGAGCCCGCTGCGCCACCTCTACGACACCAGCAGAAGACCCGACACTCGAGGAAAACAGCAGTGAGGCCGAACACGATGTGTCCTCCTGTCCATCCTCAAGTGCAAAGAGGAGGCAGCATAGTGCCAGGAGGGCACTTCCGGACCATGAACTGCATGGCACACCAGGAGGAGAAAGTGCTAGCAATAAGAAAGAAGAAATGCACCGGAGATTTCTGGAGAAGAGGGACGCACTGATGGACCTACAGATCTAGTACATGCGGGTTCGTCTTGAAGAGGCCGAGGAGAGGCGGGAAGAAACCAGACTTTACAAGGAAACCGCACGCCAAGAATTACTAGAATTAAGGAATAAACAATAAAAACAAATAAAAAATAAGCATAGTTTTAATGTAAATTTAAGTTTAGCTTAGATGTAGATATAAATATAAATTTTAGAATGTAAGAATAAGTTTAAGTTTATGTAAATATAATTCTAGCTTAAATATACATATTAATCTTAGATTGTAGGAATAGGTTTATGTAAATATAATCTTAGAATGTAGGAATAGGTTTAAGTTTATGTAAATAGGTTTAAATAAAAATATTGTATGCCAACTTACATCAGCGATTGCCTTGCTAACATCATCCAATTTCTTGCTTGTTTAAGATAATTTAAGAATTTTCATGTTCTGACTTTTGTGTGCTATCAAAAAACAAAGGTAAAAACTATATGGTAGCACCTGAGCTTTATTTAACAATTGTTCAAAAAGAAATATATACTACACCATTCACATATAACTACTACTTACTCTCAAGAGCTATCTGAAGGGTATGCCCACGGTAAGGCTCAAGTGGATGCCATCTGACCACCTTTACAAAGAAACAGTTGGGAGACAAAGAAGACATCTGTTTATACCTACAATAATGTTCCCATCTTGTTTATAAGAAGTCAGTAATGATTTGCTGCCGTTTCAGTCTACCTAGTACGTTCGCCTGTCTCTGTATTGGCGCTTCATTATGGAGAGCATTGATATCTATGTTTATCATGTCCCTTTCATCTTGTGGCAAAACCAGTCTAGTTTGGACTGCAATATTGTGCAGTACCATTGCAGCAACTATGATGGCTGCTAGTGGTGTCTAAATTTGTCCTAACTTTCTTCCCTAAATACCCAAATCTCCTTTTTAGAACACGAAATGCCCTTTCAACTGTATTCCTCGTATGGGTATGACTGTTGTTATAAGCCCTCTCGTGCTCATTGGTTGGAACTGACACTGGCGTCAACAGATACCTCTTCAAGGCATAGCCAGCATCTCCAAGCAAGTGATACCTAGGGTTTAGATTTTCCTCTACATCAACACAGAGCCTACTGTTATAGAAAATCATACTGTCGTGGACACTCCCTGGCCAACGGGCAACAACATTATGAAACCGCAGGTCAGCTCCACATACAGCTTGGACGTTCAATAAAAATAAACCTTTCCTGCACCGAAACACCTCTGAATTTTCAACAGAGGGTCTCAGTATGGCAATGTGTGTACAGCCAATTGCCCCAATAACTCCAGGCATTCCATGAATGGCATGAAAATCCTGGATGTACGCTGCAGATCATTGCCCGAAGGTGGCTGTATATAATGCCTGCTCAAACTATCAATTGCTCTTGACACTACCTTCAGGCACTGGCTGACTGTTGTTTGTGATACACCAATGCAGTCACCTAAAGTAATTTGGTGGTCTCCGGTTGCCATGCAGCGTATCGCGATCAAGGTTTGGAGATGTGGCGGAACAGGACAGCCTTTCAAGAGAGGAAGCTCGTGTAAAAGGTAACGGCAAAGTTGGGAGCATACGTAGTGGCTGTGTGTGGCATCTGCACTCATTTGTCAAATTAACCCTTGAGGCTGTGATGGATAGGAACTATAAATAACATTTGATACGTGCAATATAACTAGTACATATGACAGTTTGACAAAGAAACACTGTATGATTGTATTGTACGGTGAAATAAATTGCCTCTCGAGTCATTTGGGACAGGTAGGTGATCTCTAATTTCTTCATTTAGGTCGTACATTGACGTTTTCCTGACCCTGAAGCGATCCATGAATTCGCCATCACTCTTTGCTGTGAAGGAGTTCATCCGATCTGTAAGTGCACATTGATTAATAATTATATACTTAATATATCACAGCCATCCCTTATGTGGCACTCTTATGGGGGGGGTCAGCTAGTGAGGCTTTGAGATGGTACGGGGAGATTCAGATTGTCGGTGGAACATGACTGTAGCATTGCAACATCTAAAGAAGGCGCAGTCATGAAAGGAAGTAATGAAAGGGCTGATGATGTATGTGACAAGTGCTTACGTGTGGGCAGAGGGTTCGATTTGCTGTCTGGGGAAAGATGCGTGTTACGAGGGTGTATATATAATCCTTTAAGTCTGTTGGGGTTTACCTGTAACAATTCTGCGACGTCTACGTCCGACAGCTCCTTCGCCATCTATCTCACCATCCAGCTCCTCCAATTGATCCAAGAGATCCAGATCATCCCAAACCTGTTCATAAGCGGCCATGCTCTCAGTAACCTGCAAAATCAATTACAATTTTTAACCCAGAAGTGCCACCATGTAGGTTCTTCTTTCATACCTAACCTAACCAGAGACCAAACCAATGAAATAAGAACGCACAACTTATCCACGAAAAATAAGTATTTATCTAATAGGAGTCTTCTAGTTCACTCATGAACACATTATTATTATATAGGTACCCCAAAGTCATGGTCTAGTGCATTATGTTTGTAGCTACGTGACCCTTTTTTCGACCCTTTCACGTGTTCACATAGGCTAAATGCATAATTAAACAGGTAAAAACTACCAATACATGTGGGGAATGTGCTTACCTGGTCAAATATTGAAATGAAAATGAGCCGTGTGCCCCCTGCCACAGCCGCTTTTGACACACTGTACCCTACGTGATGACGGCTACTTTCGACCCTTTTACGTGTTCACATAGGGTAAATGCATCCTTAAACAGGTAGAAACTATTGATACATGTGGGAAATGTGCTTACCTGGTCAAATATTGGGGTAATATAACAGCAGCGCCAGCGAAGGGCTGGGGAAGAGGTGGTGTTTGGTGTCCCTTCGTCTCGTCCCTTCCCCCTTGGCGCGAGGGGAACCCTCGCGCCCCAAAACAGTTTAACGGTAGAGATTTCTGGGCGTAGGGTCCCGTCGCCCGAAGGTTAGATTTAACAATCCTGGCCGAAGAGTTTTAGCGAAGAGAGGAAAGGAAAGGAGAAGGAAGACAGTGGGTGGTTGGGGGACAAATATGTAGGAAAAATGATAAAGGATAATAGAGACAAAAAAGAAAATGTATTATGCAAAGAAGAGAACAAAAAATAGGAAAGAAAAATTTAGGAAAGTGAAGGGAAACACTTGAAACACTTGAAACACTTCATTATGCTTACAAAAAAAAGGTTTTATAATAAAGAGAGATGAATTTATTAATTTGTAAGCAGCCCATTTAAGGTAGATCTTGCTTTTTGGGCAGCATGTTTGTAATTTTGGGGGGTTCAGTCACCAATAGACATACATATATAAAAAAATAAATAATTACATAATATATATTTACCCCTCATATAAAATAATAATCTACTTATATACACTACATACAGGTAGCTTTATCAATACTGAGCAAGAATATACTGCTTATAATGTTTCTTAAATGTATGCAATGTTGGTAATAGTTGAACTTGATTTGGCACATATTTCCAAATTTTAGGACCAGAAAAAGCTAGAGAGTGTTGGAAGACTGACAGGTTATGTTGTGGAACACGGAGATATTCACGGGTGCGGGTGGGATAATTGTGCTGTGGTAGTAAGACGGAGACTGTCATATTTCTTGTGTTGATTGATTTGTACATATATATACCAATTTGTAATTTACTAATATCAAAAAGTTTTAGGATGTTAATTTTTTTTAAATAAAGGTTGTGTGTGATCAAAATAGCCACGGTTTGAAATAATTATAATTATTTTATTTTGCAAACGAAATAAGGGAAGTAAATGTGTTGGATAAGTGTTGCACCAAATTGGTGTACAATACTGAAAATGTGGTAATACATGGGCATTGTACATTATTTGTAGGACATTAGTTGGCATGAGGTCTTTTACTTGGTAAAGTAATGATATATTCCTTGATAATTTATTACTTAAGGCAGATGTGTGTTTTAAATGACATACTTTCATCAAAGGAAATACCTAACATTTTGTGTTGCTTAGTTTTTTAATAATATTTTTGTTATACTTTACAGGTGGAAGTGGGTCTGTTGATTTGTTGGTAAATAACATTTAATACGTTTTATTCAGGTTAATAGTTAGTCTATTACTAACACACCATTTTTCTAAAATTTCTAGGTCAGAATTAGCAGTTTCAATCATAGATGCAGGGTCTTGTCCATTAATGTATAATGTAGAATCGTCAGCGAAGAGTACTGATTTAAGATGAGGAAATATCTGGGAAAAATCATTAATGTAAATCAAGAATAGAATAGGACCTAGTACACTACCCTGTGGAACTCCATATTGTATGTTTTGTGGTAAAGATAAGTTATTTAAAATTTTAGTAGATTGTGTTCTATTAGAGAGATAATCCTTAAACCAGTCATGTAATATACCTTGAATGCCATAATGTTTCAATTTTTATAGTAAAATGTCATGTTTAACGGTATCAAATGTTTTACATAAATCAATAAAAATACCGAGCAAAGAATGTTGGGAGTCCAGGGCGGTGTAAATATTTTCAGAGAGGTTATTCAAAGCTTGGAAAGTACTCATGTTTTGTCGAAATCCAAATTGTTGAGGCGTTATAATAGATTTACTTTCTAGGAAATTAATTTAGTATTATTTCATAAATTTTTCAAAGATTTTAGAGAAAGTACTAAGCACTGATATCGGTCTGTAATTACCAAGGTTATCCTCAGGATCATTTTTATATATTGGGATTACTGTGGCATGTTTCAGAAGTTGTGGAAACATACCCTGTTCAGTGGATTGGTTGAACAGTTTAGATAAAGGGATAGCTAGTTGCTCATTGTTTGCTTTAATTATAGATACAGGGATCTCATTTGCATTTGATTTTTTGTTTTTCAAGGACTTTATAGTTGATGTAACATCACTTGGAATAATAGGAAGGACAGATATATATGTAGGGTAGTCACCTCGTAAAAAAGTAATTGGGTTAGTAAAGGCCGGTGGTATGTTGTTATCAAGGTTAACAGCAATATTTGTGTAATATTTATTGAATGTGTCAGCTATTTCTGAAGGATGTCTGAGTATTTTCTTATTTACGGATATATAGTTTAGATGTATTTTTTGTAGTTGTTTTTAAGTTGATTAACAACATTCCAGATTTTTCTACTATCATTTTTGAAATTTGTAAATATATTCATGTAATAAGACTTTTTTGAGTTACTAATAACCCTGTTTAACATATTGCGGCATACCTTATAATGATTTTCTGTGATAGCACTACTTTATAATCTTTATATAGATTGTTTTTAGTTTTAATGGACTTAATAACAGCTGTTGTTATCCAGGGGTTTTGCAGTCTCTTTTCAGAAATATATTTAGTTCTCAACGGGAAACAGTCATTGTATAATTCATTGATTTTGATAAGAAATATACAAAAATTGGTGTTAACATCTCGCGAGGATAAGAGAGCATTCCAGTCTATTTTATTGAGTTTATGAGATAAAAGGTATTTACACTCAGGAGTCACATGTCTAAATTAAATTTTGGTGGGATTTTTGCTTGGTATCGGAGTGGAAATATTCATGAATATTGGTAAATGGTCAGAAATGGGGAAATGTATTATGCCTGAGGTGTATTTTTTTGTGAAATTAGTAAATATATGATCGAGGAGAGACGGTTCGGACAAAATTGAGCTATCTGGAAACCTAGTTGGCCTGGCAATGTGAGGAATGAAATTTAAAGCTTGGATGTTTGCAAGAAAGTTGTTTGTTGGTGAATGTGTAGTATGTTCTAATAGATTGATGTTGAAGTCTCCGATAAGTATAATATTATTGTGTCTTGCTCTGTCCCGTAATAGAGTATCAATTATGTTGGTAAATTCATCCACAGCAATGTGTTTACTGTTTTGGGGGAAGAGTATGTGTGTTTGTGGGCGGCGGGACGAGGGAGGGAGGGGGGGGGGTGAGGAGGAACGGTCAAGGCCAAGGGAGAGAACTAACCACATTGATTAGAGGGAGGAAGAAAGGCGGAGAGAGGATGAGGAGAGGGGATTGAGTGAGGAAAAGTAGAAAATGGAGGAGAGACGATGATGGTGTGAGATAAGAGGAGAACAGGTAAGCCTATACTGAAGGGGTGAGGAAGGGGTGTGCATTAGGTGTGATCAGGGGTGAGGGACAAGACGAATGAGGGAGGAAGAGAGGGAGGGAAGGGAGGGAGGGAGGTGAGGGTGTAAGGGTAGGGGTATGGAGCTATGCTATGAATATGAGGGAAGAGGATGTGATAGAAAGGAATTTAGAAGTGAGAGCTAGGAAATTAAAGAGGATGAGAGGAAAGTTGTTAGAATCGAGGTTTGTGAAAAGAGATGTATGGAAGAGGAGGAGGAGGAGCCAGTGGATAAGGAAAATAAAAGAGAAAGAAGGAGGAGGATAGTAAGAACACAATAGAAGGTACACATATAGAAAACAAATGTAACGGAAGGAGGAAGAAAATGAAGGGTGCGTGTGAAGGACGGGAAGGAGAGAGAAAAGCGAGGGAATGAAGGAAGTGAGGGTTTGTTGTGTTTGTGGTGGAGGAAGAGAAGGAAGGAAGCCATATTAGTAAAATAAAATGAGGAGACAATACCACAATACTGAGGATAGAATGAGGCATGAGGGAAGGGAGAGAACGGAGAAGGGAGCGAAGGGGAAAGGGGAGGTTCACAGTCATTTCCAAATAATTTACATTCTCTTCAGGAAAGGGTGGAAGAAGGGGAAGAAGAGGGGAGGTAGGAGGTGGAGGCGAAACAGAGAGCAATGTAAGAGGAAGGTCGGCAGGCAGAGAGAGGAAGAGAGAATGGGACAGGAATGTTTATATAGTGACTGAGAGGAAGGTGAAGCAAAGTGAGGAAAATTGGATGAGAAAGTGAGGAGAAAGGAAGAAAGAATGAAGTGAGAGTGGACCTATCTGCCCATACGGTTTACCCTCTCATAGTACTTTCTTCCCCTCAAATCTTCTTTCTCTTTCTATATTCACATTTCGCCCTACAGGTCTTCTCTTTATTTCTCCTCAGCTCCATTCCAACAAATCCACACAGGTTTTTCTCCTCTAAGTTTATTCTTTTACGTCTCTCAAAACCTACCAGGGCCATACTCTTCCCCTTCCCTGTTATATGTGTTCCCTCCGTCTTTATTAAAACCGCTACTTTCCTTCCTCAACCCCAAACCACTAACCCTACCTTTATATTTTTTTTCCAACACCCTCTTAACCCCAATGCATTCCCCGTCTCCAGTATCCTCCTTCTCCTCCCCTTATTCCTCTCCCCACTATTCTTTTCTATAATCAAATTCCACACACTTCCATCATCCATACCCGTCAACAACTTCCGCTTCCGCCACCAACCTCAACTCCCAGATTACCTTTTCCTTCATCTGACACCTAATCCTATTATATTCCCTTTCTTTACCTCAACACCCAGCCACTCCGCCCTACGGCCGACACATCCAAAACTCTATGCAGTCATGTTTTCATTCTTTCTTCATCTCCTTCACACTTCCTCTATAACTTACCATATCCACGCAAACGCGGCTCACCCACCAAACCAACAATTACCTCCTAACACCTCCATACCTACGTCTAGCCTCCCTCTTTTTCACTTTACCCACACCTACTGCTACATTATTCAACAATATGATAATACGACAATTCCCTTCCCTTCTCCGCATACTTATTTCTGAGCTCTCACAATACACCAAGCCCCTTTTTCTCCTTCGCTTCATTTATCAATAGCCCTTTTCCCTTCTCAGCTGTCATTAGTCTTGGGGCGAGGGTCTTAGGGCAGAAATGGAAAGGAAAAGTTCGGTATGTAGCTCGACTCTCCTCGGTGTTACCCTTTGGCGGTAATTAATAAGTAGTGGATGTGTGTGTGTGTGTGTGTGTGTGTGTGTGTGTCGCCATCAACCACACCCACCCACTCCACCTATATGGTCAATAGGGCAGTGGGGCGGGGTAATGGTGCTGCTAGCGACGGCTACTAAGCAATACACCCTCGGCATATTTGTTGTCGCCTACGTTTATGGGCGGCCAGCTACGTATTTGTGCTGTCGTCTGTGCATATTTGCGGTCACCTACGCATAATGAACGAAGCTGGCCACACATATTATGTGCGGCCAGCTTCGTATATCTGTTGAAGCCTACGTGTTTTTTGTGGCCAGCTACGTATTTTTGCAGCGGCTCACAATTATTTGCGGCTGCTATCATTTTTGTTTTTCAATGGCATAGTCCATTTGCGGCCGTCTACGGATATTTCTGGAGGCCAACATATATTTGTGGCCATCAATCTCCATTTGCGGCAGCCTACAAAACATAATTCGTTGGGCCAGGTACTTTAATATACTTAGATATTAAGACCTCACAGACACTATAGTCCAGACTGGGTGCTCTGTCCTTAAACGTTTGAGTTGAAGGCAGGAGCTGGCGGCCAGCCTTCAACCTTAATTCTTTCAACTTGCGGACATGTTCCAGTCCTTTTTAAAGCTTTTCGGCCGTCAGGAAACAGAACTCTGTGTCGGCCCTTTACAGCCCTCCTCCAGTTCCTACCAAGGAGGACTTAGAGCGTCCGCCGACGCCGCTCTAGGAGTCCATACCTATCGACGCCCCACTTTAAAGGCGAAGGGAGTGTCGGAGTCCACTACCTCTCATGTTCCTCTTTGTCACACTTGTCGTTCGGTACCCTTTCTGAGGCTGTGACGACAACAGAGAAAGGATTTGGCCTCTCATTCCTTCTGTCGACATGCTTAGCTCTGGTGGGGGAGCACCCCAATTTACGCCGTGAAGCGTTTCGCTATCGCTCCAAACCTTTTCCCCACTCTCAGGACCCTGTGCAAAGATGCCTGTCAGCTGATACACCAACAATCAAGTTAGTGGTACCCCAAGCGTCAGCTTCTCTCCAGCAGCGGTCAGCCAAGCCACAATAAGACGTGCTAACAATCCGCCTATCGTAGGGGAGGGGGTCAACAGCCCCCGTTTGTGTATCTCGCAGGAAGCAGGATTCCATGCAAGAGCACTACCACAGAAGGAGAGCCAGATTGGAGGAGACAACTTAGTGACCCTCCGTTCCCAGGCAGGAGGCATGGACAGGAAACGGATGGGCACCCGCCGTCGTCAGACAAGGACAGGCCTGGCCTTGAACCTCTGATCACGAGGCAAGTTTCCTCCTAAGTTTACGAAGGTTCCCATGAACGTTTTCCTTACAAGGGGGCGAAAAAAAACGGTTGGGAAAGTTTTTCTCTCCCGTGTTTTCACTGTGCCAAAGACCTAAGCTAATTAAAGTCATACATCAAAACCTTAAAATTTCGACTGCTATCGTTCCAACAAGTGAGGTTGCGGCTTCGACAACATTACTGGTTGGCAGCACTTGATCCGCAGAACACTTACTGGCACAGTCCCATCCACCCTCGTCCTGTTGGTTTCTCGCTTTCCAGGTTGGAGAGGTAGCTTTCAGTTTACCAGGTTTCCACTGGGACTCGAGTTTGCCACGGTAAGGCTATCTCAGATTATAAACCCTAGCTTCAAACTCTTTAGTGCTTCAGTTCCTCACCATAACTCGCAGACAATGGGAATTCCTGTTGGGCTTCTTCGATTCCGGGTTTCTCCCTTCTTTCTTTAGGAGTACCCCAGCCTGGAGGGCAAGACTATCTGCTTCGACAGCGATAACATTACAGCGGTCCAATGCCGCGCCAAGCATTGCACCTCCTGTTCAGGAAAACCTGCTATCACTGTCGGAACAAATATCTGCCCTGGCGGCATTACGTCGCATTTCGCTGTCAACCCAACAGCTCCCAGGGGAGAGCAACGAGTGGGCAGATGCTCTCTCCCGCTTCAAGAGGTCTTCAGTGGTACGGACCTTAAAATTGGAGTATTTCGAGAAACTATGCATTAGGTGGGGGACACCTCAGATCGATCTCTTTGCCTGCTTCCCAATTTCCTCGTCAGAGGTGTTCAGAAAACGGAGGGCGGTCCAGACGTTTTTACCGAACAATAGAACAGGTGGGATTCATTTTATTTGTTCCCTCCTCCAGGTGCTAGCCTAAAATGGAAAGTGATGCATAGCCCGAAATCCATCAGGGGCGGGGTAGCTGTTATTGATAAGGTCGTGGTGGCCAGCACAACCATCACAACCATGGTTCGCGATGCTTGACCAGTGGTGTCCTCCTCCCCCGCCAGAAGCTCATGCTATCGAGGGGATTCGCCCCGGCAGACTCTTTCTCCACCCTGGCACCTCACGCATAGAGTTTCTCAGGCCTGTCTAGCACACCTCGTTCCCTCAAAGGCCGTATAGGACGTGCTTTCCTCTTTTCGCTCTTTCTCTTCTCCTAAGACATTACGAATCTCATTGGAGGGGTTTCCGATCCTTCGTGAGGGTATGACGTATAGCTGGCTGTCCCCCATAAGCATGGCTGGGGTCTTGTCCGAAACCCTCACTCAGTTCAGCTTCTTCAGCGTGGCTCTCGTCAAAATCATTCCCCTAGGAGAGGCAGCACCTTTTGGTCTCTAGAAAAGGTTATAACGTCCCTCTCTTCCTCCAAGTACCACGACGAACCTTCAGTAAATGCACCCTGTTCCTCGTAGCGCTCACCTCCGGCTTCAGGTTCTTGCAGCTCAGGGCGCGAATACGTTCCCCTGGTTCATTGCATCCACGGCAATTGGCTCCGCAGTTTCCTTAGTTCTGCCTCTTCAGCGCTAGGTAAGAATGAGCGTCTCGTTCACCGTCCCCAAACCATTGGTCTTACCAGCTTGGTACCTACAAAGGGAAGCTTATCCACTCTGCCTTGTGTCGGCCTTGAGGATACGCATAGCATCCTCTACGGGTCGCGATCAGCATCGCTTGTTCTGTGACCCCACATCTGCAATACCTTTGTCCACCAGGAGGACTGTAGATCTTCTGAGGATAATAACTGCGGAAGAATGTCTGGGCCACGCATCCCGTGCTCACGATGTCCGGGGTGCCGCGGAATCCCTGGCCTTCGCTCGGACCCATTCTCTGTACCGCGTCAAGGAGAGCAGCCAGCAGAGCACGGCTTCTTGTTTTATAGCCAGCTACCTCTCCCTCTCCACGGACGACGCCCCTGCGTTGCACTGGGACTTCCTGCGTCGAGGAAGATACATCAGGAAAGTGTGTTGACATTACGTCAGCCGCGAAAGCAGGCGGAAGGGGTAAAGAGCATTCCAACCTCTTTCCTCTGTTTAGATTTTCCTTCTCTTTGCCCGTAAAAAGGAATACTTGTGCTGGAAGTATGCTTCCATATCAGACGTGGTCCATTGCTATTGTGATTACATTTGGGCTTAAATGAATTGACCCAGTGCTTCTTTGGATTTGTTGAGCTGGTTTTCCCCGTCCTGGGCCATTGAGAGGATTATTCAAGATTGTACACTATACTAAGTTCGGGTGACTCAGGCCGTCTCTACGCATACCGACTTTGACGCAAAAGTAGACTCAGGTTTGTGGCACTTCGATGGAGTCACCTTCTTTCCTGCTCCAAGTGGGAGTTAGCTATCGTGCACTAGTCATGAAGGGATCCCAAAATGACGGTTTTGATCTCTGAAAAACCTATTTTTGGGAACCCGGAATGACTAGTGCACATTCCTTATGTCCCCCCATCCTTCCCCACAGAGGGTTCCTCGAACCTCCGTCGAGGCACCTTGAAAGAATGGGGCTTGCGGCACCTCTCTTTGCCTGTGTCCAGGTGGCGCTGCCAGCACCATGCTCGATTACTTCACTCGACTGTTTCACACGTTATTATTTGTTTTTTTTCTAGTGCAGCCTCGACTCGTTATAGTCTAAAAGTTGGGATATTTGCCGTTTTTCTCAAGGCTTTATCGCGAGAGCGAGTATCCCTCTCACATTCTAGGTATCGTGCACTAGTCATTCCGTGTTCCCAAAAATAGGTTTTTCAGAGATCAAAACCGTCATGCGCTCCACAGCACTACCCCACTCACACAACTTCCATAAACAAACATTGCAAACTTTGATTGTTGTTACGCCATTCACGGACTTAGAGGAGAAACAGGATAATCTCTCTCTCTCTCTCTCTCTCTCTCTCTCTCTCTCTCTCTCTCTCTCTCTCTCTCTCTCTCTCTCTCTCTCTCTCTCTCCAATGCAAGTTATCTCCTTTATTAATGAAGTTAAGACGAAAGGGAGAACGACGACATATGAAGGTAGAAGATTGAAAAAACGAGGAGGGGAACAAGAGAGTAGAGTGGTAAAGGAGGTGTGTGTGTGTGTGTGTGTGTGTGTGTGTGTGTGTGTGTGTGTGTGTGTGTGTGTGTGTGTGTGTGTGCGCGCGTTTGAGCCGTGACGCACGTACCCCAAAGTTTTCGTGCTCCGGGCCTCCACAAGTTCTTACGAACGAGGGGAAGCCTTGAATTTCTCCTTATTATCCCTTACGACTATGCTGTGTGGGAGTATGCGAGAGAGAGAGAGAGAGAGAGAGAGAGAGAGAGAGAGAGAGAGAGAGAGAGAGAGAGAGAGAGAGAGAGAGAGAGAGAGAGAGAGAGAGAGAGAATGCGTAAAAGAGGCTTTGTGTTAGGTGTAGTGAGAAAAATTAAATGAAATGGTGCCGAGAGAAAGGGATTGCAAATGGAGAAGAGAATGGAAGAGGTGGGGGTATGTAACGATACGACTGAGATATCAAAGAATGGAGTAGTTGAGAGATGGGAGGTCGAGTGGAATGTAGGGGGGAAAATGAATGGATTGTGAAAGATAAAATGAGAATGAAAAAAATGTGAATATAAGAACATAAGAACGTAAGGAGTCTGCAAGAGGCCGGTAGGCAGCTCCTAACCATACCTAACATTACTATCCATGAATTTATCTAATTTATTTTTCAATTTGACTATCGTATTGGCACTCATAACATGACAGCTAAGCCTGTTCCACTCATCTACCACTCTGTTAGTAATCCAATTTTTGCCTATAGCCTTGTTGAATCTGAGTTTATCCAATTTAAACCCAATACTATATATATATATATATATATATATATATATATATATATATATATATATATATATATATATATATATATATACATATATATATTTTATTTATTTATTTTTATTTTTTTACATCTCAGCCTATAGTGCCGGTAGGGTTTCTTCAAGAGCCAAGCTGGTGGTCGACCCAAGTCCGTTATGGCGCCCCCCGAACTCATTTTTTATTCACTTATACGGTTTCTTCTAGAATCCAGGTTGATAAGTGGTATTCAGGGCAGCATGTGGGTAGTCTTAGGCCACTCGGCGGTGACTGAAAAATCCGAAGTGGTAGCGTGGGGATTCGAATCGACGTTGTCCATGGCGTGATGAATGCTGGCCCAGCACACTAACCACTCAGCCAATGCCTACCCTAATATATATATATATATATATATATATATATATATATATATATATATATATATATATATATATATATATATATATATATATATATATATGTGTGTGTGTGTGTGTGTGTGTGTGTGTGTGTGTGTCTGTGTGTGTGTGTGTATATATATATATATATATATATATATATATATATATATATATATATATATATATATATGTACATATATATATATATATATATATATATATATATATATATATATATATATATATATATATATATATATATGTGTGTGTGTGTGTGTGTGTGTGTGTGTGTGTGTGTGTGTGTGTGTGTGTGTTCTACCCGCTGCGCCCGCCCGC
This sequence comes from Eriocheir sinensis, assembly GCF_024679095.1. Classification (NCBI taxonomy): domain Eukaryota; kingdom Metazoa; phylum Arthropoda; class Malacostraca; order Decapoda; family Varunidae; genus Eriocheir; species Eriocheir sinensis. The sequence continues at coordinate 6,512,630 of NC_066515.1, forward strand.
AGAACCAGGCCCGGGGTTAAGCTTCGGAGGGCTCTACTTCTGGACTCCTGGAACGTCCGGAGCCTCTCGGATGATGATCGATTGCCCTACCTATCATATGAGCTCAGAGGGCTGAGGGTGGACATAGTGGCACTCTCTGAGGCAAGGAGGCCTGGCAGTGACGAGATCAGTGTGTGTGTGTGTGGGGGGGGGGGGTACACCTTCTACTGGTCCGGAAAGAGCAATGGCTTTCATATCAGGGGGGTAGCTATAGACATCTCCAGGCAACTGCTGCCATTTGTGGTTGAGGTTGCTCCGGTTGATGAGCGTATAATGCGAGTGAGGTTGAAGCACACATTGGACTTCATGTCTCTTGTTGCAGTGTACGCTCCTACCGAGATGCGTGAAACTGAAGAGGAGACTTTCTACGCCAAACTCGACTCCGTATTAGACCAGTGCCCTCCCCGGGACACACTCATTGTCCTGTCCGACTTCAATGCTACTACTGGCGCTGACAGGGTTGGCTACGAGCTATGTGTTGGTCCCCATGGATCTGGTACCAGGAACATCAACAGCTCTCTCCTCCTGAATTTTGCAAAATCGAGAAGGTTGAGATTTGCGGGTTCCTGGTACCAGAGACCAGAGCTGCACCGCTGGACTTGGTATAGCGATGCCGGAGGGGTAGCTAAGGATATCGACCACATTCTCGTAAGTACTCGTTGGAGGATCCTTCAGAGCTGCAGGGTATACCGGAGTGCTGAGTTCTTTGCAACTGATCAAAGGCTTGTTGTTGCAAAACTCAAGCTTCATGTCAGGTTAAGAAGAATCTCGAGATGCAACACTACTGTGTTCCATCTCGAGAGGCTGAAGGACCTGACATGTGCTCAGGAGTATGCAGTGACAGTCTCAAATCGGTTTGAAGTGCTCGACACCCTGGAGGACCCTGTAGAACTGTGGGATACTTTCAAACGTGAGACTCTGCAAGCTGCCAAGGAGTGCATTGGAGAGCGACCGAGATCTAGGAGTGGCTTTGCCTCGGTGGAGACGCTGGAGAATATCGAGGAGAGTCGCGCTGCCAGACTTGCTGGGAACCAGGACCAATACAGGGCTCTGTCACGTAGGACTAGAGCTCCCTTGAGGAGAGACAAGGAGAGGTATGTCATTGGTCTCGCCGAAGAGGTAGAGGATCATTTAAATGCGAATGAATGAAGCTCCGCTCCAAGTCTTCCTCTCAGGTGAGAGCTATCCGAACAGCTGACCGCTGCCTCGTGTCGGACATGGATGGGCAGAGGGCTCGTTGGGCTGAGTACTTTGAGCAGCTGTACATGGCGGACCCTCCACGTGGGCAGCTTCCAGTTGCTGGGTTGCAGGTGGCGGATGCTGACCCACCCATTTTCGAAAGCCCACCCTCTCTGGGCGAGGTCAGAGAGGCTGTGGCCAAGTTGAGGGGTGGGAAGGCACCTGGCGCCTGTAACATCAGCGCGGAGCTGCTCAAAGCTGGAGGTGAGGCCATGATCCGCGGGTTGCATGCGGTCTTGACTGCCGTATGGCAGTCCGGTACCATTCCTCCTGACTGGAAGAGGGGGTTGGTCGTCCCTATCTGGAAAGGAAAAGCGGACCACCAGGGCTGCAACAACTACCGTGGTATTATACTGCTCAGTGTGCCAGGCAAGGTGCTTGCCCACCTATTGCTGATGCGAATTCGCAGCCAGCTGCTGAAGCTGCAGAGACCTGAACAGTCTGGGTTCACGCCTGGTAAGTCAACAACTGACCGTATCCTAGCGCTTCGCGTACTGGTGGAGCGCCGACGTGAGTTTCGACAGGGGATGCTTAGAGTCAATGTGGATCTCAAGAAAGCGTTTGACTCAGTGCATCGTGAGGCACTCTGGGATCTTTTTCGACTCAGTGGGATTCCTGCGAGGATTATTGGTTTGCTGACTGGCCTGTATTCTGGGACAGAAGGTGCTGTGAAGTGTGCGTGTGTGTGTGTGTGTGTGTGTGTGTGTGTGTGTGTGTGTGTGTGTGTGTGTGTGTGTGTGTGAGGGGGGGGGGGGGGGGGTTGTCCAGCTTCTTTCCTGTGAATGCAGTGAGGCAGGGCTGTGTCATTGCCCCATCGCTTTTCAACACTTGTATGGACTGGGTACTGGGCAGAGTTGTGGACCAAAGTCATTGCGGAGCATCCATTGGTAATACCAGGGTCACTGACCTTGTTTTTGCTGATGATGCAGTAGTCCTAGCGGAGTCGCTGGATGTTTTGGTGATGGCTCTCGAGGCACTGCACGAGGAGGCGAAGCCCTTGGGACTTCAGGTCTCCTGGGCCAAGGTACAGGTGTTTGGAGGCTTGCTGGATGACACAGTTCAGGCTGTTCATGTATGTGGCGAGGAAGTTGAGATCTCAGAAAGTTTCACGTATCTTGGTAGCGTAGTTTATAAAAACGGTGAGTCTGGCCAGGAAGTCTTACGACGGATTGATCTGTCCCACGGTGTTATGGACTCGCTCAACACGAGTATATGGCGTTGTCGATACATGTGCAGAAGGACAAAGATCCGGATCTTCAAGTCCCTTGTGCTCCCTGTCTTACTCTATGGTTGTGAGACATGGACACTAAATGGGGACTTGGAGAGGCGGATTGATGCCTTTGGTAATAAGCGTTTACGCATAATCATGGGATATCGCTAGAATGACTTTGTGTCACACCGGCGACTACTCCGTGAGACTGATTCGACATATATTACCTGCATAGCCCGTCAACGGCAACTCCGGCTATACGGGCACTTGGCATGTTTTCCGGAAGCTGATACTGCTCATCGGGTTGTCTCTATTAGAGACAATCCTGAGTGGAGGAGGCCAAGGGGACCCCCATGGAATTCGTGGATGAGTAAGTCAATAGATCCTGCCAGGAGGTACTCAGGTTGGGAAGGGGGCCTGCATGGAGACTCGCCCGGAGAGATCCCCTGGCTTGGCGTCGTAGGGTGGGCGAGGCGACGCGCCCCCCGGCGTATGCCCCAATTGATTGTTTGATTGATTATCCGATTTTCTTACCATCAGAACATTATTAATACCCCCCTTATTAAAACCTTTCAGCCATTTAAAAATTTCGATCCAGTCTCCTCGCACCCTTTGCCCCTCTGGAGAATGCAAATTTAAGTCTTTCCTCATATGGCAAGCTTCTTAACCTGGAGCGTACGCCCGTGCCGAAGGTAAACGAGGATCGAGCCTCTATTTGTAATCCCTGAAACTACATCTCACCCCATTGTGAGGAGTCCAATTGAATACTAGCTTTTATAATGTTTTAAGAATCAACTACATACACTGTTTACTAACTCTTTTTCGTATGTATCAGGCAGACTGCAGCACGGTTACAACCTAATGCCATGTTCTTTTCCCCCACAGCTTAGGTCAACAGTAGCGTAATTTAAGGGTAGTAATTTCCTCTTATTTCTCTCTTTACTGTAGAATTTCCATGTCCCATTCTTCCTTAAAGGTGCATGGTGTTCTCTTCTAACTATTTCCTGCCGGCACGTTGCCGGAGGGAGAGGTGGGTGGGGAAGAGCCTTCATCTATTCTGTCCTGTCCTACCACACGTAGATTACTAGTAGTAGCGGTAGTAAACAGACACCCTCGCCATAGACCGACAGGTCTTCCGATGTCTGTTCTTCCTAAGTATTCCTATGTATGAATCATCTTTGCCATCCTCCCATGTACCGATTTTAACATTTTGATATCCATTCTATAGTAAGGTGACCAAAACCGAACCGCAGATGAGGTCGAACTAATGATAAATATAGCTTGAGGATGACTTCGGCGCTTCTGTTGCTTACGCTCTTGGAAATGGATCCCAACACCCTATTTGTTCGCTTTCTAGCCTGAATGCATTGTGCTCTTGGACGGAGATCAGAGCTCACAAAGACCATTAAATCCCTCTCACACCTAGACTTGCTTATAGGAGTGTCATTTAAGCAATAATTATGTGAGGGGTTGCTCCTACCTACACTCATAATGATGCACTTCCCGACTTTGAACTCCATCTGCCATCCCCGCCCAACCATACACTATGTAATCCCAATCATGCAATCTATAGATCAACCATACAATCTGTGAAGATGGAATATAATGATATACAAAGGATATTAGGAAAGTACTGTATTGGAGTAGCATTTCGTGTTTAATATTGGAGTGTTCATAAGGAGAAAAGAAAGGACTGTTGATCGTAAGGAGTGATGAAAGGTGCAGAGGACGAAGGGGGGGGGGGGGGGAAGCTGTGGGGAGAAAAAAAAAACGGGTCGTGAAAGGAAGTGGAATGGAAGAACGAGAAGTGGGAGCTAAATGTCATGGGAAGGTGGTGCTGGGGAAGGGCAGTTAAGGGCACGGGTGCACCCCCCCCCCCCAAAAAAAAAAAAAAAAAAAAAACTCACACTAAAAAAAATAGTTTCATTTACCAGAAAATGTTTAAAGCCACTTGTTTGTTCGTTTACTCTTTTTTTTGTTATTTGTTGATTAGTTCATAAGAGTTGCACTATGTACATTATCTTATGAGTGTGCCTGGCTGTCTGCTTAAGTAGGTCTCTCTCTCTCTCTCTCTCTCTCTCTCTCTCTCTCTCTCTCTCTCTCTCTCTCTCTCTCTCTCTCTCCAGCACCAAAAAACTAACACCGCGGGACATTAATTTACAGAAAATCAGCCACTCGCGTGCACCGACACGTGGCGGGGGCGGCGACGATTATGATGGTGACGATGGTGATGGTCGTGACGGTGATGACGATGGTGGTGAGCGGAGGATGGGCCGAACGAGGTTATGGTGTAGTGGTTGTGGTGGTGGTGGTAGTGGTGGTGAGAGGCTCGGGGGCCAAGCGAGGGGATGATGTAGTGGTGGTTGAGGGGGGGGGCGGCGGTGATGACGATGGTGATGAGAGGATGATGGGCAGAACGAGGTGATGGTGTGGTGGTGGTGGTTCTGCTGCTGCTAACGGTGATGATGGTGACGGTGGTGAGGATGGTGGTGAGAGGATGATGGGCCGAAAGAGGAAATGATTCATGTGGTGTATGTGAAGCGTTGTATTGGCCTCACAGTGCAAGTAATGGTAGTGGTGGTGGTGCTGCTATTTTTTTTTACAGGAAAGGAAGCAGCTCCAGGGCACCAACAAAAAAAGAATGTTGAAAAAACGCCGGCTAATCGCTTCACCTACAAATTATAAAATTAAAAAATGGCCAAAAGAGAGGTCAATTTCGGGTGGAGAGGTGTCTTGATACTGTCCTCTTGAAAGAGGTCAAGTCATAGGCAGGAGGAGATACAGATGAAGGAGAGATGTTCCAGAGTTTACCGGTGAAGGGGATGAAAGAATGGAGATGCTGGTTAACATTTGCATCAGGAGTTTGGACAGTATAGGAATGAGCTACAGCAGATAATCGAGTGCAGCGGGGCCGCGGGAGGGGGGGGAGGCATGCAGTTAACAAGTTCAGAGGAGCATTCGGCATGAAAATATCGATGAAAGATAGAAAGAGAAGCAACATTGCGGCGGAGTTTAAGAGGTAGAAAAGTGCTAGTAAGAGGAGGAGAGTTGATGAGACGGAGAGTCTTTGACTCCACTCTGTCTAGTAGGGCTGTGTGTGTGGAACCCTCCCACACATGAAATGCATACTCCATACAAGGACGGACAAGGCCCCTGTATATGGACAGCATCTGTGTGGGGGAGAAGAACTGGCGGAGACAATACAGAACGCCCAACCTCAAGAAAGCTGATTTAGCAAGCGAAGATATATGAAGTTTCCAGCACAGAATTTGAGTTAAGGATAGACCGAAGATTCTTAGTATAGAAGGTGACAGCTGAGTGTTGTCGAAGAATAGGGGATAGCTGTTTGGAAGATTGTGTCGAGTTGATAGGTGGATATATTGATTTTTGAGGCATGAAAGGACACCAGGATTTGAGGTCAAGCGTTCTGCAGCCTCCAGCCTGGAATCACGTAATTCATGTGGGGAGGGTCATATGCTAAATGATGTTGAGTAATGTAGAGTAGAGTAATCAGCATAGGAGTGGGTAGGACAGTTTGTTATTGAAAGAAGTTCATAATTGAACAACAGAAAGAGAGTGGGAGATAGGGCAGAGCCCTGCCTGACACCACTGTTGATAGGTTTAGGGAAGAACAGTGACCGTCTACCACAGCAGAGGTAGAAAGGCCAGAAAGAAAACTGGAGATGAAAGTGCAAAGAGAGGGATAGAAACCCTAAGAGGGAAGTTTGGAAAGCAAAGACTTGTGCCAGATCTTTTCGAAAGCTTTCGAAATGTCATTCGCAGCAGCGAAAGTTTCACCGAAACGGCTAAGAAAGGATGACCAAGAGTCAGTTAGGAAAGCAAGAAGATCACCAGTAGAACGCTACTTGCGGAACCCATACTGGCGATCAGATAGAAGGTCAGAAGTAGATAGGTGCTTATGAATTCAAAAGCCTTAGAAAGGTAGGAAAGTAATGTTATAGGACAGTAGTTTGAGGGATTGGAACGGTCTCCCTTCTTAGGCACAGGCTGTATGTAGGCGTACTTCCAGCAGGAAAGAAAGGTAGATGTTGACAGGCAGAGGCAAAAGAGTTTGACCAGGCAGGGTGTCAGCACGGAGGCACAGTTTTTAAGGGCAATAGGAGGCACTCCATCAGGCCCATAAGCCTTCTGAGGGTTGAGGCCAGAAAGGGCATAGAAAACATCATTATGAAGATTCTTAATATCGGGCATAAAGGAGTCAGAGTGGGAATGGGAAGGAGGAATATGCCCAGAATCGTCGAGAATGGAATTGTATAGAAAGGTTGGCAGATGAGATCAGCCTCAGGGTTAAGAGAGGAGGGAAAGATGAAAAAGTGAAACTGGAGGAGATATTTTTGGCTAGGTGCCAGAAGTCTCTCGAAGAATTAGAAAAAAGCAAGGTTGCGGCACTCTCTATTTATCAAAGAGTTTTGATAAGTAGGAGAATGGATTTGGCAAGATTGGTATTTCTGGTCCACAGCGTCCGGTCTTTTTCCTGAAATTTAATCTTCCCGCCATAAATTTCCCAGTATCGCCCCACAAAGTGCTGCTGGACCAGCTGTCCTTTCTCAGTGCGCTGCCAAACACTTTAGAGGACGCCGCTCCGCTCCACGCTGCTTTACTGCTGTAACAGTAGGTGTCATGATCCCAGGCGGTCCAGATATATCATCGATGTTAGTAATAGGCCTTGTTATTACGTAGCATAAAAAATTATGATGGCAGGGTCTTATTAGATAGTTACAGTAGTTTACTGATGCTAGACAAGGCTAAAATGGTCTATTGGTGTGGAACCACTTATAAATCGGTTGCTATTAGGCTATATATACGTAATATGTATTTTGTCCTATTTTTCCCAGGACCTTACATCAGGATGAAAAAAAGAAGTGGAATAACACAGCGTCAGCTGCAGGAGATACTTGCCAGTGACACACTGGAGGTATTTGGCGATGTTTCATCCCTTACTGAATGCGAGGACAGTGAGAGTGTTGTAGAGGAGGCGAGTGTGAGGGACCCAGCCCACACAGAACCCCAGGACCCCCAGCCCCATCCCACCATCACAGCCAGCCAAGACAGGCCCTCGCCTTCAGCCACATCCGGCCTGACAGGTGCCAGACGAACAACTGAGGAGGTCTGGGAGTCACCAGCGACACCACAATCACCTGATGGCGTCATTATTATTGAAGTGGCGAAAGAAAATATGACAGTGATTAGCGTGACACAGCATGGTGATGGTGATACAACAAGTAATGATGAAGTAATTATTTCTGCCACATGCCATTCTACACAACCCGCCTCAACCACACCTCTCCCAGGGCCTTCTACATCAGCTGTCCCAGGGCCCTCTACGTCACTTGTTGCACGACCTTCAACTGTTGGTCGTGGCAGGCAACGCAAAATGCCATGTAAACGCCCCACTCTGCAACGTACGTCTACACCTAAAAAGCAGAGTAAATGCCTCCACCTACCGTCTGCATTTGTCCAGAAGAAAAAACAAACGCAGAAACCAACTGCATCTTCATCTGACTCTGAAGATATTGATGATATCAGTCTTGTGAAAAAAATACCTTGCAGATTCACTGCAGACTGCTTCGATGACTGGCAGGAAGATGCAGTGGACAGTGACTCTGATTTGGACTATGTGCCACTGTCGATGGATGACAGTGACAGTGACACAGCAGATGAAAAAGTTCACCACGTAACTGAACTTACAAGTGACAGTGTCAACCCGGATGACCCTGATCCTGTTCCACAACCACCTGATGATCTTCCACAAGCAGCTGCTGATGTTCAACAAACACCTGATGATGCTCCACAACCACCTGATGCTCCTCAACCACCTGAGATATACCATATAACAGCAGCACAACGTGTAGCACCAAACAAAGCAGTTTGGTCTAGGACACCTGTACGAAGAACAGTGCCACAACAGCAACCTGCACCAGTAACAAGAGGACTGGCATCGGACGACGCTGCTGCAGCTATAACACCATCAGATTTTATATCCCTCCTGTTAGATGACGTCATGTTGACAGAAATTGTCCGCTGCACCAATATACAAATTCAACGAAAACGCACAGCATACGCCAAGGAAAGAGCTGTTCTGGACCCGACGTCACTAATTGAAATTAAAGCTCTAATTGGCCTTTTGTTGCATGCAGGTGCAAATAATGATAATCATATGACTGTCGAGGAAATGTTCAGTCCCCGACATGGTCCATCTATTTACAGAAGCACCATGACTGCCTTTCGGTTCAACTTTCTGTTGAGGTGCATCAGATTTGATGATCTCAATACTCGTGAGGAAAGGCAAAAAACTGATAAATTTGCACCATTTAGGTATGTGTTTGAAAGGTTCGTCGCCAACTGTGGCAAACATTACAACCCTGGACAGAAACTGACAATTGACGAACAGTTACTTGCATTTCGAGGAAAATGCCCTTTCCGCATGTATATTCCTAAAAAAACAACGAAGTATGGCATAAAAATTGTCATGATATGCGATGCTGAGACCTTCTATATGTGCAATGCTGAAACGTACCTTGGCAAAAACCCCACACGAGACAGACGTAATGTAGGTATTGCACATGCTACAACAATGACACTTCTCGAGCCTTTCCTAGATGTCGGGAGAACCCTGACAATGGACAACTGGTTTACAAGCCTCCCTTTGGCCAAGGATCTCCTAACAAGAAACACGACATGTGTTGGAACGATTCGTAAGAAGCCTTACATTCCTACTGTGATGCTGGGAAAAGAAAGGGAGCGACGAGAGAAAACAAGTGTCTTCCTCTTTGACTACAACACCACACTGGTGTCATTCAAGGATAAAAAGGATAAGACAGTTATGCTGTTGTCAACCCTTCACAACGAAGCTGTAATTGGAGAGAAGGCAAAACCTGAAATAATTAATTACTATAACACAAGTAAAGGTGGGGTTGATGTGCTAGACCACATGTGTGCTTCATACAACACCAGCAGGAAGACCCAAAGGTGGCCATGCTGCATGTTTTATGGCCTGTTGAACATTGCATCTATCAATGCCTTCATATTATATAACGAAGCAGGTCAAGCAAGAACCAGTAAAGACAAGGTGCGCCGGATTTTCCTGCAGAAGGTGGCATATGACCTAGCCAAACCACTAGCCCAACAAAGAGTGGACAGACGTACCATCCACGGGTCACTCCCTCACTGTGTGAAGGAGTGCTTTGAACTACAACTACCACCACCACAACAACAGGCAGATGGCACAGGTGGAAGGGCACGCTGCCACTTCTGCCACTGGAAGACTGCCAGCAGGTGCAGGAGTCGGTGCTTCGAGTGTGGCCAGATAGTGTGCACCAACCACTACAAACTCCTGTGCCCCAACTGCTATCAGTAAAAGGTAAACGAACAAATGATAATAAAATATTTTTTTGACAATTATATAAGTATATTCTGACACAATAACTCTCTCTCTCTCTCCCTCTCTCTCTCTCTCTCTCTCTCTCTCTCTCTCTCCACCATAATGTTGTCTCTTACTACAAAATTTGGCGTTTCCTGTTTCAGAAACGACCCTGTCCAGTGATGCCAAATTTCATAGAAGGGGGCCCTACAGTATGAGGTAACTAAAGTCACCGAAAAATTATGCAATAGTATTGCAAAAGACATTCCCATGTCTCATGGCTCATTTCGGGTATGCATCCCCTTGTACAATAATGGTCTTTTTCATATGTTCCAGGCACCTCACTTTTGAAGCTGGCCAGGGCAATGCAGTAATCTACCGTGATGGTCGGACCTCCAACCTTGTGTTTCTGTGCCTTTTCTTTTATTATGTACCTTTTTTGCAACTGCAAAAGATGTTTTACAAAAGTCACTCAAAATTTTACTTATTTTTGTTTCCTAGCTTAGTAAATTTTTATACAGTCATGATATACCTCATACTTGCTGTGATAGCATTCAGATGGATCTATTTTTTCATTTTTGTAGTCATTCAAACAATAAAAATTAGTGCTAGTATTTTTTTTTTATTATTTCCTCAGCCGGACCAGTTGGTCCAGGTATACTTCGTATGTACGCTGTGGACCAGAGATACCAATCTAGGGTTAAGGCAGAAATGTAAAGGTCATGATTAGCTGGAGTGCGAAGGCTCTGGTATCTGATCTCTCTATCTTTAATAGCACGAGAGTAAGCGTGATTGAACCAAGGCTTTTTAGCATGAGGAGTATATAAAGTACATGGAATGTGTGCCTCCATTCCAGAGACAATCACCTCTGTGATGCGCTGGACACACACAGAGGGGTCTCTCTCCTGGAAGCAGTAATCGTTCCACGGGATATCGGAAAAATACATCTTCAGGTCGTCCCACCGAGCGGAAGCAAAATGTCAGAAGCATCGCCTCTTCGGTGGATCCAGAGGGTGTGCAGGACTGATAGGACAGAATGCAGGAATAAGATTGTGATCGGAGGAACCCTACGGAGAAAACAGTTTGATAGAGTAAGCTGAAGGATCAGAGGTTAGGAAAAGATCTAGAATATTGGGCGTATCTCCAAGGCGGTCTGGAATACGTGTTGGGAGCTGAACCAACTGCTCTAGATCGTTGAGGAGAGCAAAATTGTTGGCTTGTTCACCAGGCTGATCAGTGAAAGAGGGTGAAAGCCAAAGCTGGTGGTGAACATTGAAATCTCCTAGAATGGAGATTTCAGCGAAGGGAGAGTGAGTCAAGATGTGCTCCACTTTAGAGTTCAAATAGTCAAAGAATTTTACATAGTTGGTAGAGTTAGGTGAGAGATAAACAGCACAGACGTATTTAGTAATAGCGTGACAATTAAGTCTTAGCCAGATGGTGGAACACTCAGAAGACAAGGTCGTGGGCACGAGAGCAAGTGATGTCGTTGTGCACGTAGACGCAACATCCAGCTTTGGATTGAAATTTAGGATAGAGATATTAGGAGGGAACAGAGTAGAGATTGCTGTCAGTAGCCTCAGAAACCTGTGTTTTGGTGGGGAAGAGAAGGTGATGTTGAGAGGAGGAGAGATGGTGGTTTACTGAATATAAATTGGAGCGAAAGCCGCGAATATTACATAATTTGAAAAAAAAAAAAAAATAGGTCTGAGGAGTTATCAAGAGACCTCTCAAGTCGGCAGCCAAAAGGGGAGTCCTCTAGGGGAATCTGTGTTCCCCCCAAGGCGGGGACTCCGAGGCTTTGTTTTGATTAGCAATTTTGAATTTGAAAATTTTTGGGAAATGGTGTGTATGTTGAGTGTATGTAGTGTGGTGTGGAAAGAAAGTGGATCTGTCTTTAGAAAGCATGCTGAACTACTCTCTGGTGTTGATGAGACAATGGGGAAACGGAAAATGAGCGCACGGGAAGTGTCTTTGGAGGGGTTGCAGCACTATCCTCGCTTCCCATACATACCTCACCGGGAGTGGCTTACGCCCGTTCACGTTAGGTGTCTTCCTACCTACTCCCCCTAAGTGGTTGATGGTGGTGGTCGTTTCGGCGGTGCTAATACATTATGGTGGTGATGGTGATGGCAGATGATGCTTGGTGCAGATGCTGATGAAATTAGTGGTAATGATGGTGGTGGTGGCTGTCTTGGTAGTAGTGGTGTTGTTACTGGTAACAGTAGTGGTGGATGTGGTGATGGTTGTCTTGGTAAACTTGGTGGTGGTGGTGATGGTCGTCGTATTGGTGGTTTTGGTAGTGGTTTTGGTGAGGTAAGGAAAGCAATTCCGATAATAATGACGAAAACTATGACGGATAAAAAATCTCTTATTCCAGTAACATACATAATAAAAAAAATAACAGAGAAAAACCCGCGAATGCAATCATTAGAGCATTCATGAGGTGGGGGAGGAAGAGGAAGTAGATGAAGTGAGTGGGGTAATTGCCTGGAAGAGGAAGAGGAGAAACGGTAGTGGGATTTTGAGGTTAGGAGCGAGGGAGGGATGGGGTGGAATTGAGGAAGTGGGCCAGGAACGCGACAGGAAAACGTAATAAAAAGCGGAGGGGGGGATGCAAAGAGTACGGGAGAAGGGGAAGGGAAGAGAGAAAGTAAGGAGAACGGCTAGGGTGGAAAGAAAGGAAAACCTAGGAAGTGAAAGTGTAGAAATGAGGGAGGGGAGGAGGGGAAATGAAGGGGCAGAATACGGGAAAGGAGTGTCATGGGTTGTCACCATGACGCTGCAAAATTTGTGTTCCGACTTATCAGGATAACTGTCTCTCTCAGTTCGGGAGACCTGAAAGCGACAACGTGACCCAAAGTATTACACGAGCCCCACCAGTGATGGAAAGGGGTGATGAGTTACCATTTGTTCCTGTGTCGCCGTGGGCGTGGGAAGTGCTGCGCCCACGCCTGCCAGTCAGCGAAGTTACACACTTCTTGTGCATGGCGAGGTAGGCTTTACTCTGTATTAAGTCACGCCTCAGTGTCGCGAAGGAGTGGCCTCTGTTGAACTTGCCTGAATGCATCAGGCACCCCCCTCAAGCCTGCGTTGCCAGCAGCGGTGCCAGTGCCTCGACGAGAGAATATATTGTTCTCTCCATAGCGTACTGTAGCTGCCTGTGGTTTTAACTGTCAATGCACAAGAGCTAGAGATAAGCTCGCCATGCAAGATTGCAAGATTTCCGGGACTGTGTATGTGTCGTTCCACGCCCTGAAATGCTGTGACAAAGTTGCCAGCGACACTTCACCCAGGGAAGAATAATTATCTTTTATCCGTGCCAATGGTCTTGGCATCCATAGAACCTCTGTTTGTAGTGTTAGCTTGTGATACTAGTTAGCCGTCCAACCAACGTTACGTTTCTTCAGAAGCCACGTGGCGATACGAGCGTTTTTCAATGTTGTATTTCCCGCTCTTCGGGGCGGGGTTTCGAGATTCTCCCGCCCGCCGCAAGATGTCTCTTCTTGACCCGAGGTCACGGCCTCGCTCGCCCTTGGTCATCCCCCAAAGGGATCATTCAACGAGCTCGACTTGCCATCTGGAGGCTCTCTTGGAACCTCTGCCAGATCAAAACCTGCGGACTTCTGGAGTCCAGCGAGGCTAAATGGCATTCCTCTATCTCTTAAATTAGGCGCACGTGAGCTTGTTTACACTGCTGGAAAACATATCGTACGCTCCCGGCAGCAAGTGCTATTTTATATTTAAAATTTTAATCATAATACATACATCTTAAGCATCCTATAATTTTACATTCACTATAATGAACTTTAAAAGAACAACATATAAAACGTGAGGATTGTTTCTGAAGAATAAAAAAAAAAAAAAAAAAATGCGTTTCCCCGTTCCTTAAATATTACCAATAAGTCAATTGTCTCCCTACCGTAGCTATGAGAAAAATAACTGATTTCTAAATACTAATGGAAAACTTGTAAGAAAAAATATTTAACATAGTCCGCATGCATATTATTATTATTATTATTATTATTAGTAGTAGTAGTAGTAGTAGTAGTAGTAGTAGTATCATTATTGTTATTATTTGTTCCAAGACAGCCACCAGATGGCAGGTCAAGCTCAGTGAAGGATCCCATTCTCTGGTGGCCGCCTCGTTGAGAGGTCACGGGGCTGTGTTTCCCTCAGCATCACATGAAAAGGGTGCTGTGTGCCTACCTCTGACCCTATGTCCGGGTCAAGGAGGCCATGGTAGTTTGTCGTGTGCACGTGATCGTCTTCAGCCAGCCAAGCCTCGTCCCTGCATTGCATGGTGGTGTGAGCTCCTGAGTCAACAAGGGTTACACTGGATGGGCGCTTGCGTCTTCGGTAAGGTAGCCGGTGTCCCTCTTGTTCCGTGGAAAGCAATCCGCATCTCATCGCCACAGGAAGGAAGTTGTCTCATCGCTTGGTCCACACCGGGAGCCAGTGTTGTGTCAAGGGAGTAAAGCTGTCTTGGGTTCGCTACCCTCCATGCACGACGTATCATCACTCCGTCCGGAGCCACAGCTAGGTATTCCCAATGTTTGTCTCTCTAGCAGCGCCGCTAATTTAACCTTAGATAGGTTAGAAACTTAGTTTTGTATCGTGCTTGGTGTGTGTATGGGTTTCTGCTCTGTATCATGAGTGTTTAATTTTTTCCATAATAAAATGTACATACTTTTTGTGCACGGGTCTGCCTTCCCCTGTAAGTTCCTGGCCCTTGAGGTTCGTCACCCTTGTGTATCGTCACTCCTACGAGAGGTCAACAAAGTACCACCAAGGTGAGAGGTAAGTGGAGTGTGTATCCTACAAGAGTCTCCGAATGACGAAGAGTGACGACTTATTTCCTGCAGGCGAAGGAGCATGTGTAGCAAGCCACCGCTGAAACGGTCGTGTACTCTCCCCTCGCAGACTTAAGAGGTTTATACTTTGTGTCTGTCAATACATATTGCCCCTTGCCTCCCCATAGCCTAGGTTAATTGCTTGTTGCCAGTAACCTTTTGTTTCGTTGCTTTTGCTCTGTATGTGTGTATGCAAGGCTGCCTGTTATCCTCAATAAACCGTTAATTATTATTATTATTATTATTATTATTATTATTATTATTATTATTAAATAAGAACATAAGAACGTAAGGAGTCTGCAAGAGGCCGGTCGGCCTATACAAGGCAGCTCCTGTACACTCAACCCCACCTTGCCTCACCATCCATGGCTTTATCTAACCTCTTCTTGAATGTATCTACGGTATTGGCACCAACAACATGGCTCCCAAGCCTGTTCCATTCGTCCTCCACTCTATTGGTGAACCAATTCTTGCCTATGTCTTTGTTAAATCTGAATTTGTCTAACTTTAAACCATTGCTACGTGTCCTACCTGGCTCTTTTACTATCAAAATCTTATTGACATCCCCTTTATTAAAGCCCTTCATCCATTTAAAGACTTCGATGAAGTCTCCTCGCAACCTTCGCCTTTCTAGAGAGTGTAGATTTAACTACTTCAGTTTGTCTTCATAAGGCAAGTTTCTCACCCCCTGAATCATCTTTGTCATCCTCCTCTGTACATATTCTAACATCTTGATATCCATTCTATAGTAGATGGACCAGAACTGAACTGCATAATCGAGATAAGGTCTAACTAGTGCTAAGTAAAGTTTGAGGATGAATTCAGCGTTCTTATTGCTTACGCTCCTTGAAATGAAACCATGTACTCTGTTTGCCCGATTTTTAGCCTGAATGCATTGAGCCCTAGGACGGAGGTCAGCGCTCACTAGGATTCCTAAGTCTCTCTCACGCCCAGATCTGCTTAGAGGAGTGCCATTTAAGGAGTAATTGTGTGAGGGGTTATTCCTACCTACACTCAGAATGCTACACTTCCCGACATTGAATTCC
Organism: Eriocheir sinensis; assembly: GCF_024679095.1. Classification (NCBI taxonomy): domain Eukaryota; kingdom Metazoa; phylum Arthropoda; class Malacostraca; order Decapoda; family Varunidae; genus Eriocheir; species Eriocheir sinensis. The sequence continues at coordinate 6,528,398 of NC_066515.1, forward strand.
ATCTACCACTTCCCCGCCCAATCATATAGTCTGTCAAGCTCACCCTGGAGAACGCTAGCGTCCCTGTCTGATTGGATTACTCTACCGATCTTGGTATCATCTGCGAACTTGCTGACATCACTACTAATTCCTGTATCCAAGTCATTGATGTAAATAATAAAAAGCAGAGGACCCAGCACCGACCCTTGTGGGACTCCACTCGTAACATTGCCCCATTCAGATTTTTTTACCATTGGTTTGCACTCTCTGCTTCCTACCACTAAGCCACGCCATGATCCAGTTCAAAATTTTCCCATTTATGCCGTGAGGCTGTAATTTTAGTAATAGACGGTGATGGGGAACTTTGTCGAACGCTTTACTGAAATCTAGATACAATATGTCATAGATTTCATCTCGGTCAACCGCCTCGATTACTTTAGTGTAGAAGGACAGCAGGTTAATAAGGCAAGACCTACCCTTTGTGAATACATGCTGTGAATCATGAATTAAATTATGCTTTTATATATGGTCCCGAATGCTCCCGGCTATAATTGACTCCAACATCTTTCCTACAACTGATGTTAAGCTAATTGTGCGATAATTTGAGGTGGCCGACTTGTCTCTCTTTTTGAAAATCGGCGTCACATTAGCTACTTTCCATTGATTGGGCAAATACCCAGAATTTACCGACATCTTAAGGGTATCGGTAAGCGGGCCACTGAGGACCTCCTTGCACTCTTTCAGCACCCTTGGGAATACTTCGTCTGGGCCCGGCGATTTGTTTTTCTTCAATCTACTAATCTCATCCTGGACTACTTGCCTAGTGATGACCACATTCCTCAACTTCTCGTTCTCTCCGCCCTCATATAACTGAACTATCTCCGGAATGGTTGTTAGATTTTCCTGCGTGAAAACTGAGAGGAAATAGCCATTCATCATTTGACTCATATCTTCTCCATTCTCAACGAGCTCACCTGTATTTGTTTTCAACGGTCCAATTCTGTCCCTTGTTTTCGTTATGTACAATTTGAAGAAGCCCTTGGGATCGCTCTTGGCCTCGTTGGCTACCCTAATCTCATAATTTCTTTTTGCTTGGGGGATGTTCTTCTTCACCGACCTGGCTAGCTCAACATACCTACCCCAGAGGTGGGTTTCTCCGTTCTTTATTTTCCTATAAATTCCTCTCTTCAAGCCTATCTCATGCTTGAGTCTGCGGATCATCCATTTGGGGTCGTTATTTTCCTTCCTACGTGCTTGGTAAGGGATATGCTGTCTCTGACCCTCTGCAATTACTCTTAACTAATTAATTATTGTAGGTCATTTCTACATGGTTCCTCTATCTTTCCGGTTCCAGCCCTGAGATCTGTCTCTCATCCAGCCCTAGGGCTCCCCAATTTACCTCCTCAAGGTGTCTTCTGAGCCCCTCATAATCAGCTCTGCCAAAGTCAGGCACCAACACAGGGCTGAGTTCATAGGTCACCGCCCAGCCTAATTTAAACCTAATTTCCTTGTTGTCACTGCCACCTAATTCTCCCCCAACATCTAGCTCGCTGATCATATTCTCGTTGTTAGTCAGGACTAAGTCTAAAATGTTATTACCTCTGGTGGTCTCAGTCACTGTCTGCTTGAAAACATTATCATGTACTACTTTCAAAAATCCTCAGATTCTAGATCACCCACCACGCTTTCCCAATCTATATTCCTATAGTTAAAATCCCCCATTATGTAGACATTTTTGCTCCTGCTCGCCCTGCCTACCTCTTGCAGTAACATATCAGTGTTCTGCCTGCTAAGGTTGGGTGGCCTGTAAAGAACCCCTAGAATCGGTTTGTTTTTCCCTTTGTGAACGTCCACCCAAACTGATTCTGAGTCCCCATTTGTTTGAAGAAAGTTATTAGCGGAATATTTAAGTGTGTCTTTAACATAAAGTGCCAACCCTCCTCCCCTTCTTCCTTTTCTATATTTGTGAAACATCTGATAACCATTTATTTCATACTCCGACATGAAGTTTTTGTTTGCAGTATCCACCCATGTTTCCGTGATAGCTATAATGTCGAATTTCTCGACACATGCTTTCCCCCTCAGTAGATCTATCTTGTTCCTGAGACTCCTACTGTTGGTGTAATAAGCCGTTAGACCATCCTTTCTTATATCCTTTCGATCACTCCTGCGCCCCCTAGTCCCAGTCTGCGATGCATAGCCACTGATGACAGGCCCTCCCCCCTCGCCTACTCTCGGGAGTTTGCGAGAACCTCCACCCCCTGGAGTGACAGGTACACGCCATCCTTGGCATACAAGGTGCCTTTATTGTAGAAGAGGTCCCAATTATCAAGGAAAAGCCAACCATTTCGCTTACAGTGGGCCGCCAGCCTGCTGTTTACTGCTAAGGCTCTGGAAAGCCATCCCTCACCTACCCCCCTCCTCGGCAAAACACCACAAACGCTCCCCCCCCCCCCCCCGAAGTCTCTCACTTTGGCGAACGATTCCCTGAAGCGCCGAAATATCTCTTTGCTACCCACTCAACCTGTGCCATTACCCCCGAAACTGCAGAAGACGATAGGCTGCGTCCCCTCCCCTGCTAAAATTCCCTCCATCCTGTCAGATACGTGCTGTATGCCTGCCCCGGGAAAGCACACTCGAAGCCTATTTTCCTTATCCCTTGAATAAAAGTACTTGTCAATGAACCTAACTTGAGAGTCCCCAACCACCAGTACTTTCCTCTTTGAAACTGCGTCAGTAGACGGAAGGGAAGCCGCTACGGGAGGAAAGGGAGGGGAGGCAACAGGGGAGGAGGAGGAGGAGGAGGACGATGAGTGGGAGAAGGAAAGAGAGGAGGGGGATGACGTTGGAGGAGGAGAGGAGGAGGTGGCTGAGGTGGTGGCGGAGGAGATGGAGGGGGAGGCGGGGGAGGAGGGGGAAGAGGAGGGGGGGGGGGACACGGGAGGAGGCGGAGGAGGTAGCGGCTGTGGAGGAGGGGGGGGGGAGAGGCGAGGAGGGAGGAGAGAGGAGAGGGAGAGCAGGGAGAGGCGGATGAGGGGGAAGAGGAGGAGGAACGGATGGGGGGGAGTGAGAGGAGGGAGCGTGGGTGTGTGGCGGGCGAGGTGGACAAGACAGAGGGGCCTTGGGTGGGAGGAAGGGGGGGTGAGGAACACCCGCGAGTGGAACAGGTGCTACACGTTTTTGTCAGGAGTCCTTCCCTCAGAATTTCAATGTCCCGTGTCAACGCCTGAATTGCATCCTCTAACTGTCTGATATTCCTTTCATCTTTCTTTAACTTCATACAAAACCGACATGAATCGATTGCTCCTTTGCTTGTTTTAAAATATTGAGGCGCTTGTCGGCATCCGCATTATTAGGTAAGCTCTAGTGCACTTACAAAAAATATGTATAAAATAACACGAAAATGGAACAGCTTAAAATATAATAATGATAAAAAAAAGACAGAACTTAATTATTTCCGCAACAGAGAGAGAGAGAGAGAGAGAGAGAGAGAGAGAGAGAGAGAGAGAGAGAGAGAGAGAGAGAGAGAGAGAGGTGGCGATGTAGATATGGAAAAGAGACAAAATGAAAACATATACGGCTGATGATACCACTACCCGTAACAAAGCGAGGACAGGTGATGGAGGGACGAGCCGAGCGTGTGGTGACGGTGGAGGTGGTAGTGGTGATGTGTAACAGTGATTACTAGTGTAGTGACAGTGGTGATGGTGGTTGTGGTGATGGTAGTGGTGGTGATATGTGTAGCGGTGATTACAAGTGTTGTGACAATGGCGGTAGTCGTGGTGGTGGTGGTGGTGATGTGTACAATGGTGATGACAAGTTTAGTGACAGTTGTGGGTGTGGTTGTGGTGGTGGTGGTGTGTGTGTAATGGATATAACAAATGTGGTGACAGTGACGGTGGTGGTGGTGTGAGCAATGATGATGACAAGTGGTGACAGTGGCGGTTATCGTTTTGGTGGTGGTGGTGGTCATGTGTGTAATGATGATGACAAGTGTAGTGACTGTGGTGGTGGTGGTGGTGTGTGCGTAATGGTGATGAGTGTGGTGATAGTGGTGGTGGTGATTGTGGTGGCGGTGGTGATGGTGGTGTGTGTAATGGTTATTACATGTGTGGTAACTGGTGGTGGTTGTGGTGCTGCCCACGAGTTGGCTGCCCCTCTCACCACAGTCTTCTCTGCCTGCCTCCGGGAAAACATCTGGCCATCAGCATGGAAAGAGGCTCGGGTGGTTCCCGTCTACAAGAGGAGCTTCAGGTCTGACCCCCAAAAT
>NC_066515.1:6537646-6552646 GCF_024679095.1 Eriocheir sinensis
TTTTTTTTTTTTTTACATTGCAGCCTATTGCGCCGGTAGGCTTCTTCCCGGTGGATCCTGATGGTCGGTCCAAGGCTTCTTTCCGGTAGGTCCTGATGGTCGGCCCAGCCCGTTCTGGCGCAGGCGAGTGTTTATAGTGGCGCCATCTTGCATTGGCTCATGCTGCCCTCCCAGAGCTCATCTTTGATCCTAGAATCTAGAGTCCGGGTTGATAGGTGGTCTTCTGGACAGCATGTGGGTAGTTTTAAGCCACTCGGCGGCAGCTGAAAAATCCCAGCTTGGTGGCACCGGGCGGGGATTGAACTCGCGTCCTCCTGAACACGAGGCCGTTACTTTGACGACTCAGCCACCGCCTCCCATTGCTAAATTAGAAGGTGTTAAGCGTCGGGCAACAAAAATGATCCCTTCCTTGCGCAACAAATCCTACGAAGAAAGGCTTTCCACCCTTAACATGTTCTCTCTTGAGAAACGTCCCCTCCGAGGAAAACTGATCGAATGTTTTAAAATATTTAATGGTTTCACGAATGTGGACAGAACAAAATTGTTTATGATCGATGACACTTTGCGAACGAGGAACAATGGCATAAAACTCAAATGTAGAAAAGTAAATTCAGACCACCAAATTTTTCTTCACCAACGTTGTAGTGCGGGAATGGAATAAGCTCCCACTCCTTTAAAAACAAGCTCGACCGTCACTTCCTTGAACTTAATATTAACTAAAGTAGAAAAGCAACGTTTTGGAGAGCTGTTTTGGAGAGGTTTAAGGACAGGCCACCTAGTCTGGACCATGAGGTCTGTGTGGTCTGATTTTCTATGAAATTCTATGTAATTATTCCATATTCCTTTTCCACCACCACCACCACCATTTCTTCCTTCTCCTCCTCCTCCTCCTCTTCTTCCTTCTTATTCTCCTCTTCTTCCTCCTCCTCCTCCTCCTCTTCCTCCTCCTTCTCTTCTAGACATAACTCCGCTAACTCACGCTCCCTCCCAACAGTCTCTTCCGCAAGCGCCATCCGCCGCATGACTGGAAACACGAGAAGGGTCAACTTGCAAGACAACCACGGGGAACTTAACCACTCCAGTAGGCGGAAGCTTTCACCAGATTCCGGCGAGAATGTTCCAGCGCGCGGCGGGGCTCAACATAAAGAAGTGCCTAGCTCGGGAGTGTTGCAGCGTGTTATGGTGTGTTGCACTGGCCCAATGCGAGCCTAAAGACGGGCAAATAATGATATTTTCCTTTCCATCTCTCCTTTTATCTCAATAGTCTTTATTTTCTCCTCTCCCTTCTTTCCCTTACCCTCTTTCTCTCCTTTTACCAGTTTTCCTCTCTCCTCGTCTGCCTTATCTTTCCCTTTCCTTCTTCCTCTCCTTTTTTCTCGTCTTTCCTATCTCCTCTTTATCGTATTCCTATTAATTTTTCTCCATCTTTATTTCGCTCCATTTATACGTCTTGTCTATCTTATCCTCCTCCTACTTATTTTCTTTCCATTATATCTCTTTCTCATTGATTTATTTTACTTTTTTTCTCTCTCCACCTCATTATATTCTTCTTCATCCACTCTCTTTCATTTTCTCTTACTATTGTTCTCTCTCTCTCTCTCTCTCTCTCTCTCTCTCTCTCTCTCTCTCTCTCTCTCCTTTTAGTTTCCATGTATCTGTCTTGCATATCATGTTCTACCTCATCTTCACTCCTCTTTCCTTCTCTCTTTCTACGTTGACACACATTTCCCTCCTCTTCTTTCATTTCAGTTTCTCTCTCTCTCTCTCTCTCTCTCTCTCTCTCTCTCTCTCTCTCTCTCTCTCTCTCTCTCTCTCTCCACCCTTTTATCTTCCCTTTGTCTCTCATTTTCCCCTCTTACCCACAATTACTCCCTCTTTTTCGTCTTTTTCCTCCTCTTCTTTGTCCCCTCTCTACTCATGAACGGCAGAGGAGGTCAGTAAGACGAAGTTTCAAGCCCTCACCCTATCTATCTTCAAATATTTATCCTGCCACCCCTACATTTTGCCAGACAAGCCGCGCGGGACAACCCCATCACGAGGAGGACCATCTGGCTACACGCGGGGCCCAAACGAATCCCCGGCAAGACTGGGAGATAGTACGAGGGAAGACCGTGCACTGGCTGGTTACCTGGGCGTGTGGCTACGTGGTTTGATTGTTTCTGTTAAGTTGCTTGACCCTCTCTTATGCTGCTGCTGGTGATATTTCAATTCATTCTCTCTCTCTCTCTCTCTCTCTCTCTCTCTCTCTCTCTCTCTCTCTCTCTCTCTCTCGGATTGTTTATTTGTGCTAGTTGCTCCATTCAGAGAGAGAGAGAGAGAGAGAGAGAGAGAGAGAGAGAGAGAGAAAGAGCACAGCCTCCTTCACCCTCTTCAAGGTCTGTCCGAGATGCAACCTTTGACTTCTTGGAGAGACTCGACGAGATGGGGAATAGGCCGTTCACCTCCCTGACTGGAGTAAGAGGGGAGGAGGAGGAGGACGAGGAGGATGACGAGGAGGAGGAGGAGGAGGAGGAGGACGACGACGACGACGACGATGACGACGAAAATGAGGACGAGAAAATAGGGCTATGAGTATAACAACGATGATGAAAAACAAAGACGAAATATAACTACCTAACAACTGACGGGGACCATACGGTAGTGGACGCGTCGTTTACAATTTTCAATAATTGACGAATGGCGGAAGATCACCCACACGCTGCCCAGATCTTCAATCAACCCTAACTTCAGCGACTTCGTTCAAGTGGAGCACCTGGGGGCCGGATGGGCCAAGTATGAGTCATATATCACGGCAGCGAATATAAATAAAATTCGCCTGCGTCACTAACGGGCTGGGGTTGCCCAAGAGACTCCTCAAATAAGCCTACCGGCGCAAAACGAAGCATCTAAAAAAACTATATCTTCTCAGATTTGACGAGTTTGTTCTTGACTTATATGGCAGAAAAAATAAAATATAGGGACATTCACTTCTATATTTTTTTCTCTTTTGAATCCCACTTTCGGAAAGTAATTTACCCACACAAGAAAACGCAAATAGATATATAACTCCCCCCCCCCTAAGCACACACACACTGCACAAAGTCGAATCCATCACCATCATCAAGGTTTATACGCAAATGCTACAGGAAAGTGACAAGCGTAATGGAATATCCCCCTCCCTCCCATCCGTATGAGTAGTTATAATATTGCCATACTGGCTTGTTTTGGCGGGGCAATATGGCGTGGGGCGGGGCGGAATAATCAGCCGTAGTGGCAGGCTATTATATCGGCTTGTTTTGGCGGGGCAAGGGAGCGTGGGGCGGGGCGGAAAAACACGTGGGGCGGAGGGCGGAAGGACATCCGTAGTATCCTGCGCCATACCGGCTTGTTTTGGCGGGGCAAGGGAGCGTGGGGCGGGGCGGAAAAACACGTGGGTGGGGGGGCGGAAGGACATCCGTAGTATCCTGCGCCATAGCGGCTTGTTTTGGCGGGGCAATGGCGCGTGGGGCGGGGCGGAAAAACAGCCGTAGTGGCATGCTGTCATACCGGCTTGTTTTGGCGGGGCAAGGGAGCGTGGGGCGGAGGCGGAAAGACTTCCGTAGTATCCTATGTCATAGCGGCTTGTTTTGGCGGGTCAAGGGAGCGTGGGGCGGGACAGAGAGGGATCGGCAGTGACATGCTATGGGGAGGGAGCGAGGGATGTGCTATGGTGCGGTTGGTGGGAGGTGACGAGTCCGGGAGCGGCGAGACATGGGCTGCGCCATGCCTCGTTCTGTCTAAGAGGGAGCGTGTAGGGTGTAGGGTATGCGGTGACCGAACTGGTAGCGTACTGGGTTCACATTCGCCGCGTGGTGGACGACGCGGGTTCGAATCCCCAGGATACCACTCGGATTTTCAGTCGCCGTCGAGGGTTTATTAACAAGTAACGGGATACAGAAATAAACCAGAATCATTTTATAATTTTTATTTAACCACGCAAAAAAGAAAAACACGTCTTAGTAATAACATACAAACACACGCAATTTAGATGGATGCAACTCGTTTCTTTTTCAACAGAGATGGAGGTAAGATCTTGGGTGTAAACGACGGATTGAATGCAGATTTTTCTTCCTTTGACGGCTGCTTGTCATCCTTTGTCTCCTCCGCAGGGGATGGAGGCGTCAAATCCACGGTGATTTCGGCTGAGGGTACCTTGGAGTCGTTCTTTGGAGGGGAGATGAGATTCCTGTATGGAGCATCCTCGCAACCTTCAGCTGCCATGCTCAGCATTTCTGCGTCAGCGTTTTCCCGCCTCGCGGTTTCACCTGGAGAACAGTAATAATTACTCGAACGCCTTAAAGAAATGGATGAGTTATCATTCCATATAGATGCATACATACCGATCTTTGGAGGGGGTGCTTTGTAGTCTGTGATGATACGTTTCTTGTGCTTAACAGCACCACGTCCTTCAGTCTCCCTGCTCGGTGCGTCTGCATCGACACTTTCTCGTATCATGCTTTCATCTGGTGAGTTGCGAGAACAGTAATAATTAATGTTGATTACCAGACCATCTGAAAACAAACAAGAGAGTAAATACAGAATGAGGAAACGGTATTGATGATTTAACAAACCATGTAGATAGCAACTGATGTCACTTACCGAACGTGGTTGACGAGAACCGTTTAGCCATCACGTTGCGTATACACTTCAACTTGCTGGTAAAGTGCGGTTGTAGTAGGTGGACGTCTGGGTTTATATGCATCAGTATGGAAACCAATTGGCAACCCATACACGCAAGTGTTGCGATAGCAGCTGTTCCTCTAGCATACCTCCAGGTGTTCTCCCGCGTCTACCCCTCTCTTTAGCATGGCACCATGCTTTACATGATAACGTTGCAAATCTCTCGTCGACAATGCCTTGCGTTACTAAGTAAGCAGAATGTTGTTTCACATTGTGGTAATGGAAAGAGTTTGTATCCCAATCGCGTGATAAGTTTATCATTATAGAAATGCTGTCCTTTCTTAAAGGTTGCATGGAGGAATACATGACACGTTTAAGGGGTGATGACTGAGGAGATAGCAAAAGTACATCGTGTAAATGCCACACAAGGGATTGCAGACCCTGTAATCTATATGCTAATCTATACACCGTCATATACGGATGTACTTGTATAAAGTGATGTAATGACAGTGAATACAACCTTGGATCTAAGTTATAAGTGTCAAAGTAACCGAGTGTTTGAGTTTCATAATGAATGTATATAGCGATCCAGTGACCCATGACTTCTCCCCCCTTCAGAGTGTTCAGAATAAAGACAATGGGTTTTAGCTGCTGCTTTGCATGTTCAAGCAGCTTACCGACATGACTTTCAGGATGACAACCTAAAAATAATCTTATCCCCAGTACACCCGCTAATCCTCGTTCGATTTCCAGTGCATTCATTTTATTTTACGCGCGAACCTGACACGTTACTTGACGATGCGCGTCAATTTCAATTATGCCTGTCGTGTCGGCGAAGAATATAATGACGAGATTTCTGTTGTGTCCTTTATTAAAAGTTAAAGAGATACGCATGTTTCCATTTTATCGAGGGAATCCATTTTCCACGTCTTCTGTGACGAAATTAAAAGCGCATAAGGTTCGACCCGCTGCAAAAGCCGGGAGTAAGATTGTTAGTTGTTTCCAAGCCAAGTCCTTCTAGCGTCGAATAAAAGAGTCGAGAGACATGATGGAAACTGAGCATGAATATTATAAGCCGTTGACCCATTAATGGTGATATGAGCGTGATTGAGATCCGCGTGAGTGAAATAAAGACCGTTCTTGTTGTAGAACCAGACATGTTATCCATGTCAACCATAACCATTATCAGATTCTGTGGAATGATTTGTGCAAACGGCAATTCGGCCAGCAAACTCGTTTGATTGATTCCTAAGACATATGTTTTATACAGGGTTCGATTGTATGTATACTGCAAGGATTTCGACGCGAGTGAAGTATTGAGTGACGATAACGCTGATGCGTGCGGCACGACGCGATCGACCCATAGTTTTACTGATTCGAGCGCAAATTTAAAGAGATCTCCATCCTGAGATGTGTTTAGAATCCACGACTTGCTTGCTAATTCCAACCTGATTCTCACATCTGTGCCGTCGAGGAGATACGCGTCTAGACTCGCAATATCTAACAGCAAAGGTGCTGTCATACTAAGACCGTGTGCTTTTATGTTGGCAATCATTTCCTTTTCTTGTTTATTGGCTCCTGTAAAGTACTCGTCACTATACGTGTTCACTATACCTTTTTCACTCTGATCATCACGGAAAAGAAGGAACTACGTCAATCGAATCTAACTTTTCTTGGGGGATCGACGTTATCATTTTAACAAAGGCATGATAATTAAAGAGGGCGTTGGATTCTACCATCTGTTCGTTGAGGTAGCAAGTGCAATTTTTAAAAAGGGTATTACTAAAGCCGTTAGCAAAAACCACATGATCCGTATCACCAAGCTTCGACCCGTCCACCTTGGTCACGCGCGTCTTCATGTCTATCGAGAGTGTACTGAGATCCAGAAATTGTCCAGGAACGCCTGGAATCCTAAATTCAATATAACTATCATTAATCTCATTATTAGAACCGTCAAGATTAACGGGTAAAATATCGAGTTTGTTTCGAGATGCAATAGAACTTTCTACTGGTCTCACACGCGTCACTCGAGGAAACCCTTCGCTTACGGCGGCTGCGTACTGACGCAGAGAGGTGGTCGTCCACCCCTGTACGTCAAGTCCGTATTCCGCCATCTTCCACGTTAAACTAACGTTTTCATGTTGAATATGTCACTTTTATAACATGTTTTACGTGACCGTCGTTTCGTCTTTCTTTTGCTTGTTTTCTTACGCTTACGGACGCGCCCGCCTTGGACTCGTCTTTGACGCTTGCGGACTCCCTTACCTCCCCTCAGGCAAGTCTTTGTCCAACGCCTTTCAGAGCCGACACGCCTCTGGTTTTAACGAGTGACGGATATCCCGTCCATCTAACACATCGCCTAATACGTCTTTCCCCATACGCACAGCTTCAGGAGCGACATTTCTCATGAGAAAAGGGATGGCTTTTTAGCCAGACCGCTCAGTATATTAAAATTCCACCTCCTCTTCTACCACGCTGAACGGGAGGCGGGAGAAATATCCTAATATCCTCTAATCCACCACCCCTTGCATGACTCTCTAAAAAGAGAGCATCGAAATCATGACGTCCCGGAGGAATGAAAGTACTCCTCATGACTGTCTGTGAATGAATAACCCATCTTCACGAAAAGTGTCGTATTTATTTCTTATTTAGGGCGAATATGCAATAAAAGGGTCATGGTTTTCCTCGCCCGTAGGTTATACTTTTACCCTTTGATCGAGCACTCTGACGGAAATCGAATCTATGAAGGTCTTATTAAGAGATTTATATACGAGCTGGCGAAAGTCTCTACCTCCAGCAGCTTCCATGGTAACTGCATCTAATAGATTTACCATTTGCCCGCCATACATCGTGGGGGTTACGCAATCGGCATAGATCAAGGCGAAGTCAACCCCACCGTCTTGGCGTGGGGGAAAGGGGGCGGGTATGTATGTAAGATTCTTGACATTGAGATCATCGGACTCATAAAACGTATAATCCATGGTATGTGCAAATCCTAGACACTGTGCCATTCGGAATCCGAATTTAAGACTGAGTTTACAAAAGTGATCATCACTCGTGCAGATACCCTTGCGAACAATTAGATCTGTCCTCCGTAACAATTTATTATAGCTAAATAAGAATTCCTCACCCTTAAAGTAATGTGTATAGTAACTCTTGAGAAGCTTTGCAAGAGCAAGGGACAGATCGCTATTGATAACATGAATCATGTACCTGGTATCACCTGCCAAGATGTTGCTCTGGGGAACGAAGGTATACAATAAGTATGTATGTTCGGGTTGAAAGTGTGCACTCGCATAAATTTCAATGCGGGCTGAAAAATCGTGCTTGGGTATACTATAAAACGTTTTAGGATACAAGCAGTTCACCATGGCTATTTCATAATCCTTATTTGGGTCAAGGAGTAAAGGAGGGTTAAGTCTATTTACAAATTGATGGGGTCTATTATCCGGAAAAATATCCCTGTTCCTAAATTAGTCAAATATATATAATGTTCATCTCCGCCATGGCTAGCTAGTAACTGATTCGTAAACTAACACAGGATGACATATATACACAATATTCGGAGTACTTTTATTCGAGTGTACAAACAAGAACAGTTTGAATGCCAAAGGTTCCAGTCTGGTAGCGAGCGTCTCTATTGCAGGCAGATAGTATTCACGCCACTCCTCATCCAATTTTCCGCGGCAACCCATTCCTTCGGCAATAATAATTTTTTCCATGTCCTTATGTCCCATGGCCAGCGTGACTAACTTTTTCATGCAGGTCTTGAAATGATGTCGGCGATTGATCTTGGTGTCTTCTTTCAGGCCTTCGACGTAGTGCCAGTCGTGCGATTTGTTAGCGGCCTGCATTGCCTTGACGTTGTCCTCAATCGATGCTCCCCAACCGAACTGCGTCACACAGGCGATAAGAGTCGGAGATTTGTCCGTTCCCAATGGTTCTTGCACGATCAAGGTCCCTGGCTCGTCTCGGTGCTTACCATCGATCTCGAAAGGTTGTACAGTCGCTTCCTGCGACTATATACACTTTCATGACGATACACTTGATGCAAGTCCTTGATGAGACCAAACGCGTCACAGCCAATAGCATTTACAGCGTAAACCAAAACATTTCTACGACTGGCAAACTCGGCATCGCAGAGCTTTCCAGTAACGGTTTTGAGTGCCATGGCGACTGTGGTGGAAACAGTACTGACGATCGTTTTATTTCTCGACAGCTGCAAACCATCGCCTGGGTTAACAGATGTCGCCATTCATCCGCGGACGGATGTAGTTATCCAATCAGGTTTCCCTATCGATCTTTTCTCCCCGACAGATGTAAGTAATCCGGTATTGTCGTGTATTCGATGTAGATCTCCGATATGATTAGTAAGCAAGCCATGACCCACCAACGAGTTGCTTTTTTCTTTGTCTGACATTTCTTATGGCATCAGGAGATAGTTGAGTGAGGCGAAAGAGCATGGAAAGCAAAGACTGCTCCTCACTCGAGAATTTACCTTTGGGATTGCCCAGGTTATTAATCAAATGTATAATATTCAGACCGGAAAAGGGCGGTAAAAAATTACCCTTTTCATCCCAGGCTATATTAGGTTTTCCATCCAGTAACTTCATGAGCGATACTCCATATTCTCGATAAGCGGGATTCACCGCAACACGAATCAAGTCGTCTAGCGGTGGATTTGTACGCGAAGGTAAAGAAGATCTGTGACTTAGACGCGGGGGTACGGATGGAGTAGTGACGACAGCGGGAGCGGGAGCGGTAGAAACGGCGGCGGGGGCGGTAGCGTTCGTATTGTACATGTATTTTTCAGCGATGGACACTGGAACAAGGCAATATTCTTTCATTTTGGCAGTAAACCTGAAATCACCGACGTAACAAGTGGTAGAAGAGTCATCAAAATACTACCCCCTCTTTGCGAGAGTAAGATTGCTTTTTTTTTAAAGACGGGAGTCTTTTTTAAGGCCACTGCACGAATGTCTTTCCTAAATTTCTTCAATTTGTTTATTACGTTAGTCTTATCCGTCAGTCGCTTTTTTAAAAAATTAGAGAAAATTTCAGATATGCATTCAATTTCCTTCTTTTTCAGTCCTTTTATCAGATCCTTTCTCAGTTTGGGGGATAACTGACTGAGTAGAAAAATCAGGTCTTTATGCTGCAGAATAAGGGGTTCTTGCGTCATACCTTAGCAAAGCAGAAGCATCTATCCAACTGTCGAATTTACTAGGATAACCCCTCCAATGTACCCTGTATTGTTTCTTTCCTCGATAAGTCCTAGTCTTCAGAATATCAACTTGATAAGTTTCCGGTAAGGAAGACTTAATGAGTTCATCCCGGTAAAATGCACCTTTTACTTCTTCACCCTCCAAATCCTTTAAATAATACGTAGGAACTGTTTGGGATGTATCAATACGGGTGATTTTAAATAACTCCTCCGTATTGTTGACGGTGTAAGCCTTATTAAATTTGAACTGCGTTCGTGAGACCGATTGTAGACGTACTATGTCTCCCACCGTCAAATCAGAACTGACGCGATTCTTTATAGTGGGACGGTTTAAATACATGCGTTTAAACTGTGCTTTGATTTGAGACAGGTTACGTATTTCATGTACCTGTTTCGGGGTTTGTTGCAAACCTAAACCGGTATGGGGTGTGCGATTGTATGCATTCACCAGGGACGGGAGGATATGAATGTACGTTAGCGTATTGTGTAAAGTTAAATACTTATAAATCTTGGTTTTAATGGTACGGATAACCCGCTCGGCCAGAGATGCTTTCGTTTCGCGTGAATAATTTGAGTATAACAACACGCGTTTCGACGATAAATAGTCCTTCACTCGTCTGTTATAAAATTCGGTTCCTAAATCTGTAAAGAGGCGACTTGTACCTTTAGATTCTTCTGTCTCTAAAATGGACTGTAACGCAGACAGTGTACTTTGTCCTGATTTACTGGTAAGAGGTGCCACTTGTAAATACCTGCTAAAGACATCCAAACAGAATAATATATATTTGAAACCTCTATTAAATTTTTGGAGGGCGGAAAAGTCTCCTAGGTCACATGTCATGATGACTCGGGGTTTTGGGGCGAGAATTTTTCGACGGGGGAAGCGTTTTCTCGTCGGTTTATGGAGTGTGTATGTACGACTTTGCTGAAGAAAATCTTTGACATCACGCAATGTTATGTTCTTCTTACGTTTCCTCGCCTCCTTGTACAACTGACGTACTCCCCCTAAACCGGCTGGGTTATTAACATCGTGATAAATATCATTCAATATGTCAGTAGTATTCATAACAGGAAGACTTTTTCACACAGTCCCTCGTTTACGATATTGGTACGCAGCTGTAGTTCTTCAGGTGTGTGTGGTGCCAAGTCACATAGAAGATAACCGTGGGTTTGTTTCAGAACAGTATTTTTATAAATTTCCACAAAAGCTTTTGCACGTTCTCGTCCAAAGATCTGTCTTCCTAAACACTGCACCTGGTGGATATCTCTGTTTTTCATGAGAATATAGTGGGAAGTATTTAAGCCAATACTTCGGGCGAACTTGCCTTGGAAGAAAATATTTTGGACAATAAATATAACAGAAAGATTTTGATGTCTTCCCTTGATAAAACTGTTTACAACCGCCAGAGAATTGGCTGAGGATAGAAAATTATCGTCTAATATCAAAAGACTGTGTGCCTGGGGGTCTGTATATGGAGTGATTTCATCGGCGGGGTCGATAATATCTTTGTGTAACTCGAGTTTGTCTTTAATACTGCCATTATTTTGCAGTGGATGTGAAGTAACACCACATATTATTATTCTACTAAACACCTCATGATACTTCTCAACAATTTTAGTGCACAGATGCGTTTTTCCAGAATTTGTATATCCGGCAATAATAATTCGTGCTGGATGTCTAAATAAGTTCAGACTCTCTTCGCGGAACGTCTTATCCATGACTGTTATTGAGGTATACTAAAACAACCTTAACAAATTACAGTAATTTATTGTATATAACAATACATACATACATACATACATACTTATTATTAACAGGAGTTGCTTTGCATCTGTCCCTTCTCTAACCGTCCAACGGTTAAATCGATAACACCTACCCCATCCCCCTCCCCCTGATCATGTAGATGACACTTGTGTACATTCACAGCTGTTCCTCTTCCAACCGTTTTCCCAATGATCACGTCATAGGTTCGTGTTTGGTTTGCTGCATTGGAATGACACCTCTTCTATTGCACGTCTCTTAATATTAATTCATAGTATTAGTGCGTTGTCTCTTTGCATTGTGCGGTTGAGTGTGAAGTGTTTCTGCAGTAAAATACAGATCCGATAATTTCTCTCTCTCTCGCCATAATGCTGTGTTCACCCGACCTACCTCATCCTCCTCCTCCTCCTCCTCCTCCTCCTCCTCCTCCTCCTCTTCTTCTTCTTCTTCTTCTTCTTCTTCTTCTTCTTCTTCTTCTTCTTCTTCTGTCACTTGCTCATTATTGGGGTGGTAGTACGCACGAGTGACGTTTTGATTGACGTAATAACGTTTATCATCAAACCTTGACAGGGTGTTCTTTTTATCCGTGTTGTAGATATTTGTCCTTTGATATTCCTAATGTTATAACCTCCACACGTCTGGCAGCCTCGCCATTCAGAACGTCTTTGAAAGATTTATGTGTTAATTGTCTTTGGTGACATCCGGGTATACCTTTACATCGGGTTATATAACTCTCGTCTTCCATAAACACGGAGTACATCTTAGGTTTCAGGATCACAACTTCCTTGATGAGTTGAGCTCCAGTCTCTGACTTTAAAAGTCCTAATTTTCCTTTTCTTTCCCCGTTGAAACAGGGATGATCATGAGGGAAGTTGCTAGTATCCAGGTACTCCGCAAGCTTACCGTTTTCAACTCGTCATTTAGATTCTTATGGATTTCTAAGCTGAATATGAAACTGTCTGTGTCTTCGTACGCCAATTTGGCGCGGTCACCGTAGTGTTTCTTGATCACGTTGTACCAAAATGAGTACATCTTCTTCTTCGCCATCTCAATATTTGAAAACCTACATAATTAGGCTGTCTTATCCGTATAGTCTTTTTCTTGTTCATGCAGATTACCCTTTCATCACCCAGGGGATAAACACCTTTAAAGGATGGGTTAGCTACGCATTTCAAAAAGGTGTTCTTTTTAGTGACATACTTCTGCTGTACTCCATACCTTACCTCTGAAAGCAGTGTACGACCGTAAACTGCGGTTGACATCAGTTGAAAATGCGACTCGAATTTTACACGTTTCCAGACTCCGCTGGGTAACATTTCTTTCTATAAAAGGCTTAAGGTAGCGTGACTGACGGTAGCTATATATCCCGTGAATGCATTGAATTTCGAGACCCAGAGACATCAACAGCTGGAGTAAGTCTAGACTGATTAAATGATCTTTCAATCCGAGGTGAGATGCTACTAATTTTCTGTTTTTCTTGATAAGCTTGCGTCCCTCCGCTTCTAATAATCGCTGACTGTGAGGAGAGAGCATGTCTTCTGTGATATTCATGTGGGTGAGACATAGGGGAAACTCATCTGTGGCACGAGCTACATCGGCGGATACATTGAGAGTGTCGAGATGAAGCCAGTAGCCCGTGTCGCCATCTGTTGCATGATTCGCAATCCCAGTCTCTAAAAAGACATCCATCTCCCCAGAACTGAGTCTCCTGATATCCCCCACCGGTAAGGGCGAGCACATTACTGTTGCATACAAAGAATTAAAATCTAAATAAAATATATACGTCCCAGGTCCTCCATTTCCCGCGTGACTGCTTCTCATGAATGGTCGAACACAGGTTACAAACCCTCCTCGAATATTTCTTTTGACGAGGTGATACATTTCAGGACTGTGGGGTGGGTCAAGGCTGATGTCCGTTGATTTTAAAAAGGCGTCGTAAGCATAAGACGACAGCGATACATAATGCACCACGTCTAGACCATATATTTCATGCATTGATGACCTGTATTTCATATAGACATCAGCTAATAAACCAACGTCGATCTCACAGTACAGTTTGACGTAATCACCTAAAGTCCGACAGGAGGTGCTGTTAAAGATGCGTTGGGCGTGCTCATACTCCTCTGGGGATAAGTCTTTCTGTTTCAGGGAATCGCGAAAAGCTTCACGAGGTGGCAATCGCAGCTCTTTCAACCGTTCTAATTTGTTGATGTATTCATAACACAAAAACTGTTTTGTGTGCACACGCAGTTCTCACGTCCTGGGGGAGATAACTAACCATCTCATGCGCGTAACGGGTGCTGTAACCGGCTGCTACGTGACTCTCTACCAACTTCTTCAAACTGTCTCCCATAACACTTAATGTGTCTTGGAACTGTAGGTCACCAATTCTCCCTCTAAACAACTGTGTACTCGATTTAGATATAATACTAACGACACTCTCCGGTTCATTGAACTCTTTCAAGATGACAGAGACATCAAAACTCATATTGTGAGCCAAGGTGATAAGATAACGTCTCATATCTCTGCACTGCAAGTTACAGCGCGAACAATATGCTGCTAAGTAATTATGACGAGGGAGACTGTGATCATGATGTCTGTGGGGTGGATGTTTCTCATCAAAAGACTGGAAACAAAGTTCGCATTGATTCTGTCTCTGAAAACGGACTTCGTCCACGTCGGTCATATGTATGGGGTACGTTACCGTCGTGACTTTGATACGACGCCAGACATCCGAGAGGTTAGTTATGAAATGATTAACAGCATCGATTCCTATATAACTGTCCTTTTTTACTACATTGCCTTGTCTGTCAACAATGAGATAGGCATAACCTAAGGCTTTTTGTTCTGCTATAACACAGCCCTTCTCACGCGGTGTTGAATATGTTTCAAAATCAAAGAAACACGTATGGGAAGGAGAGTATGAATATGCGAAATTTCGGAAAGTTATCTTTTCATGATTATCAGGGAAAAGCAGTGTTTGGGTAAAGTTGCACTGACAATGGTGATCGCGCAAGTTCACTGTACGTGGGAGACTGCTGAAACATATGGTGCAAAATTGTTGATCTGATTTCATGGGACGTCTAGTCAGTTTCTTGTAATAGCTTTCCAAATCTTTGATGAGTGTCATGTGTTTTCCGCCGAGTAAAGGAGAGGGATAACTGTTGAAAACCTCCATTTCCTTTCCTAGAGAGCGAAAGATGATACCTATCATCGCTTTTATGCAGAGTACACGTACAGGAGACGCGATTCAAGTGTTCTAACAGATAAGCTTTCCCAACTCACGGGAGACGGTACACCATCACTCTTGACCCACTTTCTACAACTTGTAGGTCTCTCTACGGCTTGTCGGACGTTCTTCCACAATCTCCCTGTT